>NW_028327173.1:145640920-145941813 GCF_987537825.1 Furipterus horrens
AATATATTCATAGAGAGTTAGATCTCATATCCACTGGGTGTGTCTGTTGATCAGGAAAGGAATAGTTGTCTTAAATTTCATAGAGTGACATTATCTCGATGATTCTACCATGAACCTAGATCTTTCAGGCTCAAAATTCAGGTTTGTCAGAAAATCTATTCACAGTGAGAAAACTGTAATAGGGACCTAAGGATTCCTGCTTGGTGGACAACTTCCCAGGCTTATATAATGTTGGAAAAGAAATCCTAAGGAGATGCTTGCTTGGGAAGCACTGGCTTAGATTAAATGGCATTGTTTAAGGAATGATTTTGTTTAATAGCATCAGGTTCTGACGACACCTGAGGCAGCTCTTTCATAACTGGATTGATCTTGGCATTGAGATTAGAGATTCTCAAAGTCCATTTGAGAATTTTTTCTTGCCTTTAGATAGAGCTGGATAAGCAGAGCCTATATTTGACTCTGTGGGTATCATTTTTAGGCTTTCAAGACTGAACAACACCTCCCTCTACTCTCAAATATCTTTAGATGGGTTAACAGAGGTTCCAGTTAGCTAAGGCTTGAGAGGCATTTTCTCTCTTTTTAAAAAATCCTCACCCAAGGATACATTTATTGATTTTAGAAATGGGGGAAGAGAGAAAGAGAGAGAAACATCAAGGTGAGAGAGAAACATTTATTGGTTGCCACTCCAACTAAGGATTGAAACTGCAACCTAGGTACATGCCCTGACTGGGGACTGAACCTGCAATCTTTTAGTATACAAGATGATGCCCAGCGAACTGAGCCACACAACCAGGGCAAAAGGCATTCTCTCTTTATGGTAACTTTCCATTTCTCAGTTTTGATCTAACTTGGGTTGATTTCATAACATTTCTCTAAGTACTTTCTTACTCTTTTATTTTCAAAGAATTTAAGAGAAAACACTGGACCATTTATCTCAAAAGGTGACACAATGACCATAAAGTCCTTCAATAGCTCCCTGTCTCCTGGGCTAAGGCTCAGGCTCCCCCCATGACCTGGCTTCTGCCTGCATCTGCAGTCTCACCTCCGTCCCTCCTGGTCTAGCACTGTGCCCTCAGCAATGCTGCACCAACACCCTACTCTTTGTTTCCCACACTGAGCTCTCTTGCCTCTGCCCTGGCTCCAACTGCCTGGAGGGCTAACCCCTCCCCTGCCCCCTTTACTTGCTATATCCTACCTAGGGTTCACTCACTATTCACTTGACGGTTACCTTCACTAAGTAGCCTTTGCCACTTTCTATAACTCCCACCTAGGATTCACCACACTCCCTCTGCATTCCCATGGCCACCTTTGTGGGCTTCAATTTTGGCCCTTAGCACACAGTATTTGAAAATTTCTGTGTACGTGTTTGTCTCCCCAGCTGGATCAATTGCTCCAACAGAGGCAAGAACCATATCATTTTAATGGTCTATTCTTTGCTGGTCACTGACTATTTCTAGCTTTCTGTTTCTGGGCCTGTGGTAGAATTGCCCTTCCGGACCCCCGAAGTCATGTGATTAGTTCTGGCCATGAGTTATGTGTGAACACAATTTGTGTCAGTCCTGTACCAGAGAAGTTAATTGTCAGTGAGAAACTGTGGCTGTTCTGTTTGCTGACCAGCAACGTACAGGTGGTGAATACTCTATCAACCTAGAGCCCAGAGTGAGGATGATAAAGACGGTGAACAGATCCCCAGCCAACCCATGGTACACAACCCACAGGGTGAGTATGAAATAAACTTTGTTTTAAATCACCATGATGTGGGGTTGTTTGTTACCACAACATAAGCAAGTCCATCTGACTGATATATATCCCCAACATTCGGCATTGTGCTGGCACCTGTAAGTGCTTAATAAAAGTTTACTAAAAAAAAAAAAAAAAAAAAAAAAAAAAGAAAGGAAAAGAAAAAATCTACTCTAGGAGAAAGTTTAATAGTGTTTGTGAAAGTACCAGGCATCTAGTAGACACTCATTAAATATTAATTAGATCTAACTAAGACATCTATATTTTAGGGTTCTTTTAAAATACTTCCACTGTGTGTGAGAATAAGTGTCTACTGAAATGAAAATTGAATTACCAAGTTAGATACAGTCATCAAGAAGAAGAGGAATATCATTTATAGCCAAAGATAAAACATGATTAGGGAACACATTTCTCAAGCAGAATAAATATTTAATATCCTAAATTAAACGAGCATCCTATTAAAAAAGAACATCTGAAATCCTGTTCTAGATCTCTTGTACTCCTTCAGGCTGTATAACTTGATTTAGGATTATTTAGTCAGCTCATCCTTGCCTTTTCCAAATTCTACAGGTTTTCCTAACATAGGGAGAGAGTCACTTATGATTAGCAGTGGAGGGCTGGAGGGGAGAGGGACTGATGGGTGACAAAGCATGAGAAATGTTTATTTTCAATAGTTTTCTTGGCTTCACTAACTGTTGTTAATGCCTACGAAAATATGACTTCTTAATAGCTGAACTGCGAGGAAAGTTAATAAAAAAGCAACCGCTGATGTTTACTGAGTGTGTGATAATGTTCTAAGAATTTACAGAGTGTAAAAGATATATAACACCCCACCAGAAACATATAAAGCACCTGGATAAACTTTGCACAAGAAGCCACTTGCAAATGAATGAGGGATTGTAATTGATTTGTATTGGGCAAAGACCAGGTATGTGTGTTAGCGTGTGTGAACATGTACTTCCCTTCTGTGTTGAAAACAAGTCATCTCTTGTGTAACTGTGCTGGATGAAGTGCTTGTATATGCTAACTGGTAACATTCACACTGCTTTTCTTCTCCAGGAGGAAGAGCTGGGACGCTCCCCGGAGAAAGAGAGTGGTGCTCCAAATCTCAGGGGCCATGGTAGAGAATGGGCGGTAAATGGTAGAAGAGAAGGAGTGCTAATGTTGGAAAGGCTGACAAGGAGAGTGAAAATAATGAACTCATAGAGGAAACAGACAAACAAACCAAGAAAATTGAACTCATCCAGAGGCAAGAGTAGAAACTGTTGAAAACCCAAATTCCTAACCCTGACCTAGAAGGGCCCATACAGTCTGGCCCCAGCTATCAAACCCATCCATCACACTGGTCTCTACATTCATGATGCGTCACCTATGCTCATATTATGGCTGTGGCTCAAACATTTCAAGCTTTTCCTCTTAGTCACTTAGCACTTGACGTTCCATTTGCCCAGAAATCTGTTCCCTAGACCTTCACAATCGCTGGCTTCTCCTTTTAGGTCTCAATTTAAATATCACCTTCGTAGAGAGACCTTGCCTAATCCCACACCCAAAATAAAACATATCTAGAAATGTTTGTTGAGTAAATGAACTTGATAGAAATGGAAACAGGTGTTCTGCTAGGTGTTTTACAGGAAGAGAAACCAAAGATACCAAGCACTGAGGTGAAATATTTCAGGTTATCCAGACAGGTCTAAAATCTGGTACTCCGAATCTAAATGTGCTGCTATCCAAAATTGGACAGGGAGAACCAGGGTTTATAGATATACCTCTTATAATTAACTACTTGGTTAATTTATATTTTGTTATCAGTAAACTGTGTAGCCTTTGGGGGGGAGCTTCTTTAACTCTTTTATGCGTTAGTGTTTTTATCTGAGGATATCAAAATATATGTTTAAAAAGGTTATTAAAACTGGAAAGAAATATTTTCAATTTATATTACAAGGAACTCATAGAATAATATAAAAGAGCTTCTAAAAACATAGAGAACCAAGACCAATGAACCTATGAAAAAGTGGGCTGGAAATATATGCAGACAGTTCACCAATAAAGAAAGGAAAATGGCCCTTAGGCATATGAGAAGATGCTCAACTTTACTTATAATAGCAGAAATACATATGAAAGCTCCACTGAGATACATTTTTTTACCTATTGATTAACAAATATCTAGAAGATTGATGACATATTTGTTGGTGAGGCTGTGCAGAAATAAACAGGCACATACATTGCTAGTAGGAATGCAAGATGGTACACACCTGAGGGCTGGGAATTTGCCATATCTAGTACTTTACATGCGCATCTACCCTTTGACCTAGTAATTCAACCTCTAGGAATCCATGTTGTAAAAGTACTAAAAAACTTTTATACATGATTATACATCGCAGAATTGTTTATTGTATTGTTTATTTTCTATTATAATAGCAGAACATTGGAAACTATTTGAATAAACCATGGAACATCCTCCCAGTAGAATAATATGCAACCATAAACAGGAAGAGGGCTATCTCTACATACTGCCACAGAGTGATCAGCTCAGTAAGATGTTTAGTGAAAAAAATTAAGATAGAAATATACATGTAGTATTCTAATTTTGTCTAAGGAAGGAGGATATGAGTGTCTCAATATATACATGTTAATATTTAAGAACTCATAAATAATTACTTAAAGGCATAAGAAGGAGAAGGGTAAAGGGATAAAATAAAGGTTAGACTTTTCTGAATGTGCTTTGTTTTGTAGATGTAACAATGGTACAGTGTAAATGTCTTATATAATTATTTAAAAATTAAATAAAAATTAAAGAAGTACTTCTTAAAAATAAAAAACAAGTGACTTAAAACAATCACGTGACTATATAGCCCTAGTGTGGTAAACTGTGAAAATAAAAATACCTGCAAACAACAAAAACAACAAATCGAAACACTTAATGATGGTTCTGCTTTTATTATTACCTGAAATGGTTATATATATACATATATAATAGTATAAGGAAATAAATGATTGTGTTAAAGAGATTATAAAGAGATTAGAACCTAAGATTTTTTTTTTAATTGAGAAAAGTTTATTGTTCACACACCAAAAAACAGCTTGTAAAACTGGGAGCACCCAAGCCAAAACATGGAATGAGACTTACATAAAGCAGCTTATAGAGTGAGAAAGTAATGACTGTATATTCTTTACACTGATTGGCTATACTATTCAAATTTTCTCAAAGGACAGGAGATTGGATAGTGGTTACCTCATATCAATTTTGGGAGCATTTGTTTGTTTATGATTTCTGGAGGCACAAGCAAGAGATGACGCAGGTCAAGTTAGACTTGCAAAATGAACTAAATTAAGCTTTGTATGATTAAACTAGTTTTGTCTGCTCAAGAAATTTTCAAGGTTGGTCTCCATGGATTTCTTTTTTTTGTTGTTTGTCTTTTTTAACAAGTTACAAAACAAAGATGGCGCCGTTGTCAACTGTAGCATGGCAGAAAGAGTGTGTGAAATGGTGTCCACCAGCACCCATCCCCCAGCAGGCCCATGCTCCTCAGCCCCATGTTTTAAAATTAGCTAGAAAGCTTCTTTCACAGGAAGTCTGGGGGCTCCTCAAATGGCTGCTTCTCAGCTGGGCCATGGGTCAGGTAGGCCTGTGCTGGCCCTTTAAAAGCCATTCCTTAGTTCCCCACAATTCTCCCAGGGTCTCATGGAAGGACCAAAACTGCAGGTTTCCAAAGCTAGATGTTTGGGGGTTCATCTCTCAGGTTCAGGTCTTAAAATATGGTGTGTCTGATGTGGGGTATGCACCCTTTGCTCCTCAGCAAGACAGTCCTGGTTTTGAATGAGTCTCCTATTGAATGCAGTGGAGTTTATGGCAAGATCGTGCCTCAGCCTCTCTTACCCGCTTCCATGTGGGCTCCCTCTCATTTCCCAGTGGAAACAGTGCCTCTGCCAGTTTTTAGTTTTTTTTCCAGAGGAAATCGCCCCATATGTATTTATAAACTTGTTTTGTGCATGGGAGGAGGTGACTTCAGGATCTTTCTGCATTGCCATCTGAACCAGAACTTCCTCATGACTGGGCCTTGAAGCTGGGATAAGGTATATAGAACCTAAGATTTTTAATGTAAGAGAAAGAAATACAAAAGTTACATAAGCAGAGCACTTCTTGTCAAGATGGAGGCAAAGATAAGCATGCTTTGCCTCCTTGCACAACCACAGAAAGAATTAAAACTAGACCTCAAAACAAATAACACCCAGAACTGTCAAAAATTGAGTTGTATAGAAGTCTGACAACCAAGGATTTAGAGAAACCACATTCATCCAGAGAGGTGGAGACATGGAGACAGGGAGAGAAACAGGGAGACACAGTGTGGAGTGGAGAGGCGGTGGCAGCAGAATGGGAGGTCCCACATTTACATATGGTGAATAAAAATCAGAAGGGATACCTTGGGAGCAAGTGATCCCAGCCCTACCAGACTGCATAGGCCAGGGTTCCAGCACCAGGAAGATAAGTTCCCATAACTTCTGGCTGTAAAAAATGGTGGGGTTTGGGGTGGTGGAAGATACTGCTGGATTTTCAAGAGACTCCACTTAAAGGGCCTGCTCAGACTTAACACATACACAGATCCAGTCCCTCTGGGATTCAGCATTAGCGCAACAACTGGAAGGGCACCAGTTGCACAAAGCAAGTGCCAGACAAACTTCCAGAAGCCAGGCAGCAGCATTGTCCCCTATCTGAGCCCTCCCCCCACACAGAGCCACAAAGAGGTGAATTGGGTTTCTCCACCCCAGAAATTACCTAAGGCTCCACTCCACACAATTTACAGGTGCCTTTTCTACAATAGGCCATGCTACTAAGACAGGGAGTCAAAGCAGCTCTACTTAATACACAGAAACAACACAGAGAGGCTCCCAAATTGAGGAGACAAAGAAATATGGCCTAAATTAAAGAACAGCACAAAACTCTAGAAAAAAAACTAGATGAAACAGAGATAACTAACATATCAGATGCAGAGTTCAAAACACTGGTGATCAGGATGCTCAAAGAGCTCATTGAGTATGGCAATAACATAAAAAAGACACACAAAAAAACTGAAGGTTATGCTAAGTGAAAAAAAAAAATCTACAGGGAACCAACAATGCAGGGAATTGAAGCTGGGATTCAAATAAATGATTTGTAACATAATGAAGCAATAAGCATTTAATCAGAACAGCAAGAATTAAAAAGAACTAAAAAAAAAAAACAAAAAAACAAGGGTAGTATAAGGTGCCTCTGGGACATCTTCAAACATCTGAATCATAGAGATGCCAGAAAGAGAAGAGAAAGAGCAATAACTTGAAAACTTACATGAAAAAATAATGAAAGAAAACATCCCTGATTTGGTGAAGGAAATACACATATAAGTCCAGGAAGCACAGAGTGTCCCAAACAAGTTGGACCCAAATAGGACCACACCAAGAACATCATAATTAAAATGCCAAAGGTTAAAAATAAAGAATCTTTAAAGCAGCAAGAAAAAAGAAGAGAGTTATCTACAAAGGAATTCCCATAAAACTATCAACTGATTTCTCAAGAAACTTTGCAGGCAAGAAGGGGCTGGTAAGAAGTATTCAAAGTGATGAAAAGCAAGGGCCTGCAACCTAGATTACTCTACCCAGCAAATCTATAATTTAGAATGGAAGGACAGATAAAGAGCTTCTCAGACAAGGTAAATCTAAAGGAGTTCATCATCACCTATCCATTATTACATGAAATATTGAAGGGATTTTTTAAAAGATAAACAGGAAGACCAAAGTATAAACATTAAAATGACAACAAATTCACAGCTATCAAAAACTGAATCTAAAAAAAGCAAAGCAAACAAGTAGAACAGGAACAGAATCATAGACATGGAGATCATTTGGAGGGTTATTAGCTGGGAGGGGGAAGGGAAAGAATGGGGTAAAAGGTGCAGGGATTAAGAATCATAATTGGTAGGTACAAAATAAACAGGGGGATGTTAAGAATCGTATAGCAAATGGAGAAGCCAAAGAACTTATATGCATGAACCATGGACATGAACTAAGGGGGGGATTGCTGGAGGGAATGGGGGTTCCAGGTGGAGAGGACAAAGGAGAAAAAATTTGGACAACTGTAATAGCATAATCAATGAAATATATTTTAAAAATCACATAAGCAAAATCATGTGTTCCTAAAGTTGAATTATAAATATCAGTATGAACCTATGATGTATTTTAAAAAATAATTCTTTTCTGATCTCTCCATATAAGTCAATCCATTAGCAATAAGCACCAATTGTGTCAAATTGTAGCATCTAAGTAACATTTCCAGTAAAAGGAACAAGTGATTTTTAGAGGGGAAAAATGAACGTTGCAGGTCTAATGGCAGACATGGACAAGAGGAGCCTGAATATCTAGTTATGCCAGAGTGAAAGAAAGTTACCAAAGCCTCTTTGGCTTGTGTCAATATTTCTCAGAAGTCAACTTGAAGAGCTTCCCCTTGGCAAGATATAGAGCCATTTGAGCATCAGAAAAGATAAAATCACAATGAATTAAAATATATCAGATATGGTAAAACTGATGAATTCATAAAAATACAAAGAAAAGCCAATTGGTCATCTTTGGAGGATGCTAGAGGACCAATGTACTGCTCTGAGAGAAAAGGTTAAGCATTTATCCTTCTTTTCATGTGATAACTCTATCTCAGGGTAACCAAATTGTTAAGGAGAAATTTTTTCTCTTTATTAGAGTATTCCAGCTAAAAGAAAACATGACAGTCTTGGCAAGTGTGACCCAGTAGATTGAGTGCCAGCTTGCAGACCTAAAGATCACCAGTTCAATTCCCTATCAGGGCACATGCCTGGTTGTGGACCAGGTTCCCGGTTGGGGGCATGTGAGAGGCAGTCAACTGTTGTTTCTCTCCCTTTCTTTCTCCCTCTCTCCTCTCTTTAAAAATAAATAAATAAATAAAATGTTTTAAAAAAATGAATGACAGAATTAGGATAGCACTGTTTTGCACTTCTAATTGAAATAACTGATCTAGGTAATGACCATCAGTGGCTGCTAATATTACTAAGAGACAACAGACATCATTTTCCTCCTGAAAGATGCACACAACACGACCTATAAAATAGTCTTGTAAAAAAGATTAAATCTTAATTAAACTAAGTTTCTAGATCGAACATTAATTTATGTACAAAGTTGAATGGGTAAGACTGAACAAAACTGTGAGAATGTAATCAGCCAAATCCAGAAGGTGAGAATCCCCACAAGTCAAACAACCCAGTTTATTCAACAACAACAAAAAGAACCAACCATGTAGATTAATATGGACATAAGGTCAGTATCAACCAAATGCCAATGTACCCTGTTTAGATCCTGATGCAAACACACAGACTCTAAAATTAAAAATTATGTGCAAGTCCAGTCAGTGTTCAAATTTTCCTGGTCATCCTATGAGAATGAACATGGTCTAGATATTTAATGATTTTGAAGAATTATTGTTAATCTGGAGGAGTGTAACTGATATTGTGGTTAGGTTTAAAAACAGTCCCTACATTTTATAAGTTTATGTACACTAAAATCTTTATGGGTGAAATGATATATCTGTGATTTCTTTAGGAATAATCCTAAGTATGTGTATGTCCAGGGCCAGGGAGGTAGTTTCGCAATGGATGGCATTATAGATGAAATAAGAGGGATAATGACTGTTGTAGTTGTGTTTATTGTGTTATTCTTTGTAAAGTTGAGCTTGTCTAGATTTTATTTGTTTGAGACAGTGCCGGGCACACTGTAAGCACTCAGTGGATTGGTTCCGGAAGCAGTCTAGGACTTGAATCCTGTAGGTCTGGGAGAGAGGATGGAATACCTCTTCTCTGTGGATCCTGGATCATCTACGTGTGTACAAAAGGGAGGAGACATTTTTATAGTAGTAGTAGACTATCCACATTGTCTTGTACTTTGCTTTTTATCACTTAATAATATCTCTTGGTGATTGTTCCATATCAATGCCCAGAGAGCTTCCTCATTTATTGTTTTTGGCAACTGTTCAGTTTTCCACTTATGGTTACACCTTATTATATTTAACTCACTCTTTACCGATGTCTGTTCCCATTTGTTTTTTCATTTTGAGCACAGTATTTGAGAACTTGTTCCTCTAGGACACAGAAGTATTTTTTTCCTGCCAAGAGCTCCATGGCTCCGTAACTTGCTCCATTATCAGAGGCACAACAGACACTCTCCTGAGAGTTGTAAACCCCCACCCCACTCCAAACAAGTGCATTCCACCATTCTCTCACAACAACAATTAAATCAACTTCTCTTTGAGTAAGCAGTCAGTGGACACACCCCTCAAGTGTGGGTTTAGGTTGGTTTAATTGGGGCGTGTGTCAGGTGGGTGGGGCAGGATGAATGGCTCTTCATTATTGTTTGTTATGTTTGAATTCAGATCTTCTTCCCTAGCTGGAGTTAAGAATCTTCAAGCTTCTAACAGTAGATTCTAGAGCCCCCAAACCTTCAGATAACTGCTATCAAAGCTCTCATCATGTGTAAGAGTGTCAAAGGAAACGTCTTCATACGGGCTGCTTGGAAATGGGACAAGTTACTAAATAAGAAAGTGCAAGAGCAGAAAATGGCCTAGGGTATTTTTAAACTTCTTACAAATTTAACATTGGCTGCTTGTTTAATGTGGCTTTCTCTTTCACCCACCTTTGCTTCAAAGGGATTGTTTTTCTTTTTCCTCCCTCTGCCAAAAACCATGGGCTCAGGTAGCAAACTACTCAGCTCCCACTAGCAGAGTAAGTTAGTGCTTGAGAGCTGCACCCAAGGAGCTGAAGTTAAAATACAACCACACCTCCTTCCCCTCTGGGTGACAAAGATAAAACCTTTCCTAGTCTAACCTCTCCACCCCAGCGACAAGCAAGCTGAAGAGAAGAGCAATTGGGTAGGAAAGAGAAAGCAGAACCAGGGGTCATCCCCGCCTGCCCAATTCCCTCACTCCCCTCTCTTGCTGCCTCTCCAATTCCCGTCTCTGCCCAGAGCTGGCCCAGTGCAGAGGGCCAGGGGAACCTGCAGCACCGCTTTTTCTGTCTCAAACATTGGACTTCGTGTAAAGCACATTACATTTTTTTCCATACAATGGCTCTAGTAATGCTTATTGTCTTTAATTTCTTTAAAATCTTTTTTTATATTTGATCTTTATTGTATTTTTTCCATTACCATTTAGTCCCCTTACACACCCCTCCCCCAGCAATCACCACATTGTTATCTTTAACTTTATTTGAAACAATTATTAGATTGTATTGTGACAGCTGTCATATCAGTCTGCATTTAAAAAAAAAGTATTGAAATGGGTGAATTTTTGTACAGTCATTTAAATATTGAAGATGGAAGAAAATATGCAACATTTTTGGCATATCATGCTTTGTTATTTCAAGAAAGGTAAAAATGCAACTGAAATGCATATAAAAAAATTTGTGCAGTGTATGGAGAAGGTGCTGTGACTGATTAAACATGTCAAAAGTGGTTTGCGAAGTTTGTGGCACTATTGACATTTTGGCCAAGTAATTCTTTGCTGTGGGGCTGTCTTATGCATTGAAGGGTGTTTAGCAGCACCTCTGGCCTCTACCCACTAGAAGCCAATAGCGGGAGATAGCCGACATACTCAAAATATCCAAGTCCGTAAAGTTATTGGTGAAAATGAAAAACATGTCTTTTATTTTGTGGAAAAAACATCACTGACCTTTTGGCCAACCCAATACTTCCCTGGACACCTTAAACCTCTCTTCTTTCTTTTCTTAAAACAGCTCTTAGAAAGGGTTTGATAAAATGCGTTTACACTATGGTATAGAAGATACTGTAGAATCATCTATACTATAGATAATTAACGAGCTTTAATATATCATCCCTTCCAGGGATATTCTTACCCTTAAGCCAAATTACTTAGTGGGGCATTTCAGGCATCAGTGATTCATGAATGGGAGATAGTGTGAATGGAGGGTATGCTCTGGATTCTAAAATCATATCATATCAGCGGCTACCTACTCTATATGCAAAAACACAGCAGTTTACACCTCTAAATGCACATAAAATATGCATAAAAATCTCATTGTTAAGCAAGCTGTGTTCCTTCAGTCCCCTGCAGAAAAGCGAAGGACCTTTGATTTGAGTGACACTTGCACTTTATATGCAATGATCAAGGCCCAGGCAGTCTAGCCGATCAATCCACGGCATGCAGGGTAGCTCTAGCCTCTAAGCTTGGCGTTTTAAGTAGTATGAAGTCAGAGCTTTGAGCTTAGCTCAGAAGTGTGGTGATACCACTCAACATAAAAATGCTCATCCATTTCATTTACTTATTTATTTACATTCAACATTTTATTTGGCCGAAAGCCCAGTAGAATCTACTTGGATCTGAAGTTCCGCCCTGTGTCAGCCTGGTATTCGGGGACTCCCGCTTTGGAATAGAGACCATGCCAGGTGCATTCGGTCTTGCCCTGCTGATTAATTCATAAAACAGACAACTCCCTGACTTTCATCCCTGAAACTAATTAACTTCAAGGATTGGAAGGAGAAGGAACCCAAACTGAAAGTATATGCAAAGCAGCATGTAGATCAGAAGCAGCAGCAGATTAAGAATAAGCAAGCAACCCTGCAGGACCTCTCTGGAGTCCTCCCCTACCCTTTTCTGGAAGCCATTCTCTTGCAGCCTGGCTTTCTGTTTCTGTCAAAACCCCAAACTTAAAACTATTGGCTAAGTAATTAGACTCTGGGTTTTGGGGTCAGGAAGTTAGGTTGGGGAGGGAGGTGGAGTTTTTCTGTGGCTGTCTGAGCAACTGCTGAATTGTTTGATCTTTGCAGGCTCTGCAAATGATAACTAGCTTCAGTGGGCCTTTGGTAGGTGACAGGCCATACGGGGAGACTTTTTACCTGTCTTTGAAGACTGTGACTCTGGGTCAGCTATCTGACATTTAGAGGGGCAGCTCCAAACGGGAACTGAGCACCACAGGCCAGATAAATATCTTAAGCAAAGAAAGGTAATGGAAGGAGTGCAAGCCTTCATCATGCTAGCTCCTTCCCAGGCTCAGGCAGATTCTATAAGCTTCTTTTAATGACCTTGCTTTAAACCATTTGAGATCCTTTACAAACTCTCATTGTCAAAAGCAAGAGACTGTAAGAACTTCAGGAGAAGTCTGTGGACAGATACTGGAATGACATCACTGAATGTCAAGGTGGACCAACTGACATCTTTAACTCTCTCACTGTTCATTCTAACAGCGGACATGTATACAGGAGAAACCTATTTTCTGAGACTCATCAAAAACACAGATGGAGGCAAATTTCTTCCTAAGAAGGTGAGAATAGACGCTCCCTTTTCCTAAACCCAATGGTGAACGGATAAGCACTCTTTCCTCCACATTACACAAGAAGCCCAGGATTAAAACATAAACAAATACAGGAGTCTCTCATATTTCCTTGTTTCAGGAGATTTTGGTGATGGCTCAGAGTGAGAGAGTCAGCATGCAAATAGGTAGTTCTGAGAAAAGGACATACAGGGAAACAGGAAATCACCAGCATTACTCCAAGGAGGAAGAGCTGGGGAAAGGCTGGGCTGGCACAGGACTGAGAACATGCCTCAGGGAAGAGAACCACCACGGGATTCCTAGGGGGGGCGTTCTTTAGGACTTAGTGAAGCAGGGAAGCACTCCTTGCAAACTCGAGTCAGTTGGGCATTTCTAGGGTCCTGGACGGAAAACTTACTCCTCTTGAAACTGAAGGGGGGTGACAGTATAGCTTTACATGGGCCTGGATGATAGAAGCAGAATTTGAATAAAGAATTGCAACCTGAGGATTAGGTTCCAAACCAGCTCTGTTCAATAGAAATATAATGTGAGCCACATATTTGAATTTTCCAGTAGTCACATTTAAAAATGCATGAAGAAATAAGTTAAATAATTGGATTAATATATTTTACTTAGTGCAATATACCCAAATATTACCATTTCCAGACAATCAGTATAAGTAACATTTGAGATACTTTAAACTAATTTTAATGTTGAATTAATTTAGATTAAATTAAAAATTTGGTTCCTCAGTTGGATTAACTATAGATATTTCGAGTGCTCAATAGCACATGGAAACTAGGCTACCAGGGTGCAGGTCAAATTATGGGATGTTTTAGCACTTTAAATTTGAATCCAGGCAACTGAGTTATACAAACACACATGGTTTAAATGATCTTGAGAGTCTATTCTCTGTTGTAAAATTTAGTACTGTGTGCTTGAACAACTGTGTGTGGGACTACAGTGTCGTTGGTGGAGAGACTGTATTCTTCAGGAGATTATAAGAATGTGGGAAGGGGCCAGGAATGACAGTTGTCTTTATCAGGCAGAATAGACTAGGTTTTGCTTCAGTAATGAAGCACACTTTGCAAGTTGGCGGAATCAGGAGCTCCTCATTATTTTCTACCTTTCTCCTCATTTCTAGTTCTGTCTTCAAGTCTTGATAGATAAAGATAGATGTGAGTTTCATGAGATCAGGGACCATGAATCTCTTTCTTTAACGAACATTTCTCTTTATAGACAAAAATAAAGCAAGGCACCTGTGATGAACTGAATTGTGTCGCCTCCCCTTTAACCCTGAGATTCACATTTTGAAGCCCTAACCAAATGTGGCTGTGTTTAGAGACTGGGTCTGCTGCATGGGCAACAGCAGACCCTCCATATTACCCTGCCCAGGCTCTGTAGCTTCAGCGTCATCACAAGATGTCGATTCAACACGGGAGGAGACAGATACCATGTCACTCCCGAGTCGGACTGCACAGCCATTCTCGGCGGTGCAGATAGACTCTTAAGAAGCTACACCATCGTCTCTCGAGACGGACGGCTGCCGACGACTGTTTAGAGACAGAACCTTTAAAGAGATACTTAAGGTCAAAGGAGATCATAATGGGTGGGCCCTAAGGCTATGGGACTGATGTTCTTATAAGAGAAAGAGCTCTCTGCACGTGCACAGAGGAAAGGCCATGGTTAAGTCTCTGGCATTTTGCTATGATCGCCCAAGCTGGCTAATACAGAACCTACCCCCAAATTCTCCCCTCTAGTCATACAAAATGTCTTGCTGGGACAAAATAAACAGATATTTCCTGATGTGTTCAATTGCTACCTGAGTTCAATGAGGCCTATCTTTGTGGTTGACGTGATTTTGACGTGTGGGGACATGGAGCGTGACAAGACACTGTCTTTAAGAAATGTAGAGATGGAGATATACAAATCACTACAGTAAAAATAAATAATACTAAGGGTCCAGAAAAAATGAATTTTGACAAAGTTGAGAAGCTTCCATAGAAGATGCAGCAGTGATTTTGTGGGGCTTCTTCCCTCAACTCCCCCATCCCAAGTTATGCTTTTAGTTTGACTTATTTATATGTCATATACACACACCAATCATTTCTCAGTGAAGCCAACATTACAAATATTTCATAGACACCTGCAATGTCTCAATTTTGTATTTTTATGCCCACTTTGCGGAGGAGGAAACAGACTTCAGATAACTTGCCTCAGGATTAGTTTATGTGATGGAGCTGATATTTGAACCCAGATTGACTTGACTCCAATAAAAAAAGTATACCGCCCTGTAAAGTAAAAGATGCTGCTGCTAAGCAGCTCAGACAAGTCTTTCTCTAAGAGCAGTTAATTGGTGGACTTGACGTTTCGTTTTACTCGTAGGATGATTTATTTATTTTCCTAAATTTAGATGTCCTTGCTTCTCTACATCAGGGATCATTGTGTGTTTTTTCCGCTGACATATCCTGAGTGCCTTTATCAGTGCCTTGCACGTGGTAGGTGCTTAATAAATATTTGTTGAATGATTAATTGCTTTCAGTTCTTTAAGCAGATGTAAAATTTAGGCTTTGGAGCAGTTAATACATACTCATTCAACTGATCCTTCTACTTGATTGAAATGCAGAGGGGTAGGCTGTTTGAAGATGGAGACTGGTGAGGAGGTTCTTTTAGTTTCTTGAACTTGTGAAATCCAAGGATTCATAGAGATTTAAGAAGATAACCACCTGGTGCCTGGAAAAGTCAGTCTAGAGAGAGAGCTATGTCTGTGGGGTGTTTTACAGGGAAAGAGTATAGGGTAAGACAGGAAGAAGTAAAAGTCTAGCAGACCTCCTGTTATCAGGAGGCAGGGATGTCCCAAACTGAACTGTTGGGCCTTTATTCATCCTCGATACCAGTTCTAGATCAGTCATATCAGCTACCTAATGCTCTTTCATTCAGGCCTTTGTTGACACTTTCCTTTCATCTGGATACACCTTCTCTATGCACCTTCCTTCTTCAAATCCAAATTCTATGAAACTCTCCCTGACCTCAGCTTCTACTGATTTGCCTCCCTCAGAATTTCTACTGCTTCATAAGTAAACCAGTGATCTCTGCTCTTTTATTGCATGTGCCTACTAGCAGAGAATTTCTAAGCATATCTTCCAATACACATATTTACTGATTCTTTAAAATATATGCACATAACTGCTATAAAACATAGTATAGAAATAAGAGAAATTTTAAAATATGAGATAAAAATGAATAATATTTTAAAATATCACACTAATTGTGATGTCTTCATGTTATTATTAGCTTATATCTCAGGAGAAAATATTCATTTAGGGACATGATTCCTTGTTAATAACAGTGGATGTAAATCTACATTTTAAATGCTTTTTCTTTTTTAAATGATTTCAAAAATTTGTTGACACCCTGACAGATTTGAAAAATTCATCCTCTTCTTTAACTTGTGTTGAAGCTGTCGAAGAGCTTTTACCAGGAAAGGTAGCAGTGTCAGCCCTGCCATTTTCTTGGTATTTGTCCAATTTTTGGGAGCTGTATTAAACATATTAGTCTATAGGAGTTATATTGGTCTTTACTAACTGATAAATCAATGCATGTAAGAACAGATATATCTAATTCTCACAATTACTGAAAAATAGATCAGTCACTGTCAACTCTTTTTCTGTAAAAATTCCATTCCTCCCTCATAATGCAGATTCTGACAAAGGTTCTAAGTGAGGATCCCAGTGCCACCCTCCCTTCAGGGTCCATGCTCTATCAGAGAACCTGCTCCTGTCTGTATTTCAGAGCACTTATTACTTATTGGCTTGTTCTGTTCCATGTGCTTCTCCTTACCTACTCAAAAGTCGAGATGACCATGTATTTTGTCTCTGCTGATGGATTGGTAACATGCACAGGCTCTTTCCTCTTTTATTTGTGTCATCTTTTTCATAAAGTTTGAATGAAGGGGAAATCAGGGTCCAAATATTATTTGAATGGCCAGCATTTCTAGTGTGATATATGCAAGCAAACCGCAGTTTGTCCAGTGGGGTCCCTATACCAACATCTGTTGTTTCTTTCCAATTTACAATCTCCCAATTTACATCTCTTTTTCAAGAAGGAATACTCCCCTCTACAAGCCCTGAAAATGTCTCACTTTATTGCTTTTAATTAGAAGGTTCTCTTCTTGTACTCTGTCAGTCTCCCCCTTCCCTCCTTCTCCCAGTTCCTGCTGCAGTACCGAATATCTCACCTGGTGAATTTTTTGTTAATTACATTTTGTTTAACTTTCTCCCCCAGGAGAGCTATTCAGAAATAGCACTTTCTGTGCAGTCTATTTGTAAGTAATGTTTCTAGGCCTGAGTCTTATTATTAGCCCCTAGCTAAGGGTTTTCACACCTGCTATGGTGATTGAGGGCAGACTCGCCTGAGCTGTTCACTGTCTACAGTAAGGTTATGACTGACAGCGGTTGAAAGACCCCTCACTCTGGTGATGTGGAGCCTTGCCCAGGATGTTTGCTCATAATTGTAGATAAGTCATTTCACTGGTCTGAAAATTTCAGTGTAGATAACAATCCTACCCACCTCATAAACTTGTTTTGAAGATTGTTGAGAAACGGTTTAGTAAATACATTTTAGAAAAATACAAGGTATACATTTGTATATGAGTAAACATTCCATGTATACAAGCAAACATTTGTCCAAATCCATAAAATGTGCTACAGCAAGAGTGAGCTCTAATGGAAACTGTTATGTGTCAATGCAGATTCACCAATTCTAACGAGTGTGCTGGTCAGGTGGACAATGCTGATAATGGGGGAGACTGGCATGTGTGAAGGAAGGGGCATATGGGAAATCTCTGCACCTTCTCAATTTTGCTGTGAACCTAAAACTGCTCTAAAAAATAAAGCCTATTTTTAAAAAGTATAAGGTGTATTACATATGTAGGATGTCATAATAAATTCTCTACCTTTTGTAAATATTCTCCATTCTTCTGCTCTTATAACGCTGGCCAATGAGCAGTGCTTAAGGTTCTCCCCAGGAAGAGGTGAGACGCACAAAGAAACTGGTTCTCTTAAGTCAGTGCTTAGGCAGTGATTTAATGCACAGAAATAGTGTTTGCTCAGGGTGGCATTGTAGAGTGCACTGAAGAAGATATGGGAAGGGGTAGGAATGAGAACTCCTTGAATCTTTGTTTTCTTATTTATCCTTCATGTATTAGCCCATTCTTTAACAGCTTTTGTGCACTCATTTACTTATATAGCACATTAGCAGTTTGGGCTAAGGAAACACACTATACCATTCCATATATAGTCATATGATTCATTCTTTATTCATTAGTTAATTCAGCAACATTTATTAAATATTTATGTGCTAGAAATTATTTAAGGTGCTAGGGAGAAAAATGCCCACCTATAAGAAAAATTCTCTGTCTTCAAGACATATGTCAAATAGTTTTCCCCTAAATGCTCAACTCCTGCAGCAGTCAGGTTTCCAGACTGTATGTCTCAGTTGAGGTTTGGGTTGTAGACTGTGTGAAGGAGTTAAATTTATTGAGATATACTGGGAAATAAAACCTCTTATAGATTGTCCCAGCTCTTACTCTTCTTCATTCGTGGTGCCCACATCAACCTAGCTAAGGACCTTTACAAAGAAATTGACATTGCATCACTAAGTTGGAAGCAATAAGCATGTAGACTAGTAGAAGACAGGCAATGTCTTTCTAGGTTGAGACTAGGAAGTGGGTTCGGGAAGGTTGCTTGAGGATCTCTGACTTCTATTTCTTAGCAGGAAATTATTTACACCCAACAGAGTTCTATCTTATAAAATATGGCACTTCTGCCTTTAAAGCACTTATTCTAGTCTTGAAACACCCAATGAAAGGGGCAGTGTGGTTATTATGCTTATTTTTCCATGAAAAAATTGAGGCCTAGATGGAGTAAATGATGCCCATTGTCTGACACTCCTGAGTTGTAGAGACAAGACAAAAATTCTTCCACAGAAATTATTCTGTGATAACATTCTGCTTCTTATCATTTGTTGCCTGTATTTCATGCTATGTCATTCCATGTCACTGCAGGTCATGCTGTCATTTCTTCTTATTTTTTTAAATACAAGTATTAATAGAGTACCATTTTATGCAAGGCAGTGTTTTAATGGCAGAGAAACGAACATGGTATGTTCCTTGAGTTCAAAGAACTTGCGATCTATTGTTTCTGCTAATGCTCCCAATTCCTACTTGCATTCAGCAAAGGCACTTAACTCTTGGTGGCACCATTGGGGTTATTCACAGTGTGAGATAACCCAGACTCTAGCAGTAATCGCAATAGTGAGTCCCCAGTGGCAGTGGGATCAGCAGTGATGAACAAGTGTCCAGAAGTGATGCATCAGCGAAGCACCATAGGCAGCATGCCTTGCTTATGTTTTTTGAGCCTGACTCTTATCTTTTATGTCAATTCTCTGATGTATCCAATATTCTTCTTAAAACTTATTTTTTTCTTTTTAATTAACATAACTTTCTGTTAAGAGTGACCAAGAACATTGGTATATTTTCCCAATAAATTATATATATATAGTAATATGCAAACATATTCTCATATGTGTATATATAGAAATATATATATATATATATATATTTAAAGAAATTACATTCCAAAGAAAGATTTTAGTACAAATAATTAAAGCCCAGGTGTCCATGCTCACTCACGGTCACCATCACATTCTGCTGCCCCTAGTCCTAAGCACTGTCCTTCTTGTTCTCTGTCCCCACCTGATCTCAGAATTTCTCATCCCCCATTCAATGCAGACTCAGTCTGCAGAGTCATCGCAGGGAGACAAATGCTACTGAAAGCAGCAATTGATATCACATGAGCTTATGCGCCTCTTCTTGAAGCCAACCTAGTTCTAAAGCCTAGACTCTGGGAAGGAATGCATTATGTCTCTTATTGCTACATCTGGCTAGAGCAGGCCTATTTTGCAAAAGGAGTTCCAGGGACATTGTGAGTGAGGAAAGCTTGTGGTTGGTCTAGAAAAAGATTTTGACAAGCAACTAACTGTCTTACAAAATCACATAATGAGGTAGAAATATAGCACAAACCAGAGTGCATTGTCCATGTCAGAAAATGGTCCCAGACTTGAAGAAACTAAATTCTGGAATTTTCTATAAATCCTTAAAGGCAGCCAGTAATATCTACAGTTTTGGAATAGGCACCATTGGTGTCATGTCCCAAATGTGGCCTGTTCATACACCCAGAACTTTTGACTAACTTAAAAGGCAAAACTGATTTTAACTGAAGTTTCTGCAGAATGATCCTGTTATGCTATTTATACAAAAAGGAGTTCTCACTCAGAGCTACATGTTAGACACATCAAGGGAACTTTTCTAAATACTGATGCACAGACTTAGAGATTCTGATATAATTGTCCTTAATTGGGGGGGGGGCTTTTTTTTTAAGTTCTTTAGGGATTTCTAATGTAAGACCAGGTTGGGAACCATTATATATAGAACAAAAATATTAACAACAACAAAAAGTAGATTCAAAGTTTAAGGCAAGGAAGAAAAAATGGGACACCTTAAAGTAGGAATTAAAAACTCAGAACAACCCTTAAAAATAATATCTTTCTAAACCATGACTCTTACAGCAAGAGCCAGTCATTAAATCCGTTGACTTCCTGAATTCTTTAGGTAAGAGAAGTCTTTGCTTTCTTGTACTTCCAAAAATGCTGTGTTCAGAGCACATTAATACTTTGCACTTTCTCATGTTTTGATTTCTTTGCTTCTAGCATAGTTCTCCATTCACTTTTGGAGCATACTCAACTGTTCGTTCCTCATTGGCTTCATCTGCAGGTGGACAGACAGCGTAGGACAACTACATTCTAACCAGGTAGCTCTGGAAAACCCTAGACATCTTCAGATGTGTTGAATTTAGAACTATTGTCCTTTTTCCTCAAGGATCACACCATAAGAGCAATGCCTGCATGTATACCTAGACAGTTCTTTTCCTTCTTCTCATATTAAATTTTTTATTGCAGGGGAAAGGATATCAGAGCTCTGGATGAATGCCTATAGCCCCCTGGTTTGCCTAAATACGTATGCACGCACATGAACACCTCAGATGCTCGTGAATTCCCATCAAGAACAGAACTATTTAAAAACTGTAATGGTCTCCATTGACATCTCCAGCTGAAGAGCAATTTGATAGCATAATTACAATGTATTGCATAATTTGGAAAAGCTTTTGTTCTCATTGTAATTATCCTTGGAAAGCTCTTTTTTACCTCCCCCTTTGCATATTGTCCAACATAAGAATGTTCGGCTCTTAAAAGCCGCTTTTTCTTCATAGAATAAAAATAATGCTTTAAGATAAAAAGGAATGAGTGGGAGAGAAATTTTGGTACATGACTCACCTCTTTATTGTAGTGAAGGTAATTTTTTACTGTTCTTAAGAACTCTCTTCCAGTTTTTTGATCCACTCATCCACTGACAGGCACTTAGGCTGTTTCCAGCACTTGGCTGTTGTAAATAGAGCTGCTATGAATATAGGGGTGCACAGGTTCTTTTGAATTGATGTTTCAGGGTTCTTTGGGTATAATCCTAGCAGTGGAATCACTGGATCAAATGGCAGTTTCATTTTTAGTTTTTTGAGGAAATTCCATAAACTGTGGTACATTTACACAATGGAGTACTATGTAGCAGAAAGAAAGAAGGAACTCCTACCTTTTGCGACAACATGGATGGAACTAGAGAGAATTATGCTTAGTGAAATAAGCCAGGCAGCAAAAGACAAATACCATGTGATCTCACCTAATACAGGAAGCTAAAGAACAACACAAACAAATGAGCAAAACAGAACCAGAGGCATGTAAACAAGGAACAGACTGACAGTGACCAGAGGGGTGAGGGAAGGGGTAAAGGGTGGAAAGAAGGGGGAGGGTCTAGTCAAGGAACTAGTATAAATGACCCATGAACTTGGAAAAGGATGGGGATTGACTGGGGGGGGGGGGCGGTTGGCAGGGCAGGGGAGAGCAATGGGGAAAAAATGGGACAACTGTAATAAAAAACAAAACAACAACAAAAAAAGAACTCTCTTGCTAGATTTTATTGAGCTAGGGGAAAAAGGACCCATGAAAGAGAATTATAGGCATCAAACGCCCCTGAAAGTGGTAGGTTTACGAATTAGTTCATGACCTTTGGCAAGTCATAGAGCTCCCTAGAGTCCCCACTTTGCCACTTTTTAAAATGAGGGAACTACACCAGATAACCCTTAAAACAAACTTTTAAAACATAGAATTCTATCGTCTGGGAATATAACATAGGAGGGAGCTAAGAAATTGATTAGAAACCAAATTTCAGATCAACTTTTTGTAGACCTTGAGAAAATGAAAAAACCTGGTTCACTTTGGATTTAGTATTTCAGCAGTCAGGATAAAGGATTTTAGAATGGTATTATTTCCAAGTCCCCCAGAAATGCTGCTGATATTTTGCTAAATGAAAGCATCTGATTTTACTATATGGCCAACACCAAAACCCTTCAAAGTGAAATAAAAGTGAAGACTTCACTCATGCCAGGCATGAGGCACCCTATATTGAGATTTGTTTAACATGAATGAAACAGAAAGAACATCTGAAGCTTCTCCTTTTCTTGCTAACTACTGGATTTTGAAGGAGTTATTTTGTTTGCCCCTAGCTATGCCTACACACTGTACTTTTATAACTTTAAATACTATAATTTTCTCTTTGTTTCTTGTTCTCTAAAACCATGGACTTCTTAAATGTTCTTGCTCTATCAAATTTTCCAGCCAGCCCTTGTACGGGATTTACTTGCTCACCCTTCTCTGTTGTTCATCCTCATCCACCAATTTCTCCAGTGCCCTACTTTAAAATGTTGTCATCCTTGAAGGCCTTCACTTGAATGTGAAAGAAGGCCATCCTTTAGTCATTCTGACTCAATGCGAGTGCAATTACCCGAATGTAGCAGTACTTTTTATGGGCTTCCCTGCATCCTTCACAATGTAATCTGTGCTGCTCCTAACTCCCTACATAACCTGATCAACTGAGGGCAGACACAATTGCTATTTCTTATCTTCCCATGGAAGCTTATGCCGAGTTCTGCGCCAAAGTGTGCTTCGTACATGCTGCTGATTAAAATAACTAAGAGACACATTCTCTTCCCCAAATTGCTGTTGATAATCTTTAAGTGTCAGTCCCAAGTCATGAGTTTGGAAGAAAATGAGATTCTATCCAGCCTAGGAGAGCACTTCTGTTCACCTTGGGGGAGCGTTAATTAACTGATACAGAGTGTGCCTCCACCTCCCTTGGCAGTTAACACCTTTCTTGGCAGTAAACCAATAGGTTGGCATTAAGCCCGGAAAGGATGAGACAAAGGTTAGGGGTTCTCCATACATTTCCTTTGTTAAGTTGTGGGTTTGGTTTTTGTGTTGCCCAGTACCAGGTCTGATGGTCTTGGCATCTGATCCAATTTTTGATGCAGACAGGAGAAAGTAGGAAGCACAGACTGGAGTGGGTATTCTCAAAAGAGAGGGAAAACAATGCTGTAAACTTGCCCCAGCTTCTATCCTGGCCATGGTTAGATGGTAGGGAGGAAACTAAAGATATTGGAAGGGAAGGAATCTTAGGATTCAGGGTAAACAATACTTAGGACACTCAGGCTGGTAAATTCAGTCTCCTGATCTTTTGATCTATTAATTAGCTCTTATTCACTTTTTGATAAGGTTTGTTATGAAAAATTGAAATCACTACTGTCTCTAATGTCTTTTTAAAAATCATCAAATAAAGATTCAATTCAATCCAATACAGTCCTACATTTTTGAATGGTGACAATCTGTTTGGTTAACAGAAAGCATTCCATTTCCTGACTATGGCAGATCATAAATATATTTATAAACTCAGAAAGGAAGTTGCTCCTCCTCCACTCTCTACATTTATTCTGTTGTTTGTGGGTCAGCCATGTGGTGAAGATCCACACTGCTCTGTGGTGAGCCCAAATGAGCACCCCTATAACTGTGGCCTTGCTCTGGCCCACCCTTAGAGAATGTTCTCAGTTCCAATGGTTGGGGATGTTCTGAGAGGCTCTTAACTTCATGGTAGCATGTGAGCCCTCCCCACCATGACAGAAAGCAATTCCCAGGCACTGAATGGACTTCTGGGCAAACAGATATTGGCCGAATGGGCACTGAATGGAATTCTATTGTGTGAATAGATATTGGCTCTATGTACTATTTTAACATTTCCGGGAGGGGGCGGGGAGGGTAAAAGCAGGGGCCTGCCTAGAGTTTAGCCAATGTGACCACAACTGTCAGCTCCATAAAAGGGATGTGGTTATGTCCAGTGGAGAGGGGCTTCTGAAAATACATGCAGCATTTTTCCAGAGTCCATGACTGCCTGTATTAAAATATTTTCTGGTAAGTGCTGGAGAAAATGTTATGTGGGAGGTGCATGGTGCAGGCTTACTATTGCCTCACAGGAGCTGAGCAAATCTCTTTCAATAATGAAGAACTGGTCTTCAGCTCAGATAGAGAGAGAAGAGTTTCCAATACATTCTAGTATGGAATCACAGAGATGGAAATTGGCTTCTAATTTGCTGTCTGTCTGCCTATATTAATATTTATCTGAAATACAAACACAACAAAGAAAAAGAAATTCTTTACAAAGGTTATTTGGCTTTGCCTCTCAAACCTTATAGCTGCCATGACGATGGGGAGGCCATTTCCTGCACAGATGGCTGTCTTGTTCTCTGTCCAGGCTGTTGTGAAAGGGGTCACCAGGAGGCCACTAATAGATCAATGACTTTGGCTCTGCATTCTCTGTTCCCACAGTGATTGTCTAGGGTGTCTTTCTTTACACATGGAGTGGATTTGCAGGTCTGGAGTCCATAAAGTCAATTTTCATTTTTAATCCTGTTTGAGCCGATCTCATTAATCAGTCAAGGCCTCCTTTTCACACTTGCCTTGGGACACAAAGGGAATCCAGTTATGAGCTGTTAATTAGCTATTAGGGGACTGAGAAACTTCCAATGGGTCATTATTCACACTGTTTGAGGCTAATACTTATTTAATTAGAAGTATTCCTTTCCTGTCATAAATCCCTAGTTAAAATAAATTTAACTCAAAATGTCAGTTCAGCTTAAAAAGAAACTGGTGGCTAATTCAAATTCTACTGACTTTTTATGGGACAAATTCTTGAATAATTGCTGTTGAGTCAAGCCAAGCACAGTGACTAGAAACCAAGGAGAACTCACACTTGGGAGACATTGTTAGTGTGTTTGTAGAATGCACACAAGGCCAAGCAAGTGGGCTCCCCTTAGTTTTCTATCATTCTCCCATAAATTTTATTTAGTTTTATGAAAATTTTGGTGAGATCCCAAGGTCTTGATTAGGGTAGAAGAGAACAGGAAGAAATGGGGTAAAGCCATGTCATCCTAACTCCCAGACATTCACATGTCACATGTGCATATTTTATTATTGGGTCACACATTCTTCCAACCAGGATTCGCTGAGGCATTCTGGGAATACAATGTCCTGAGGAATGAAGTTTCTAGATAGATGAAGACTTTTTGTTTCTGTTATTGAGCCTTGTGAAAAGCAGTTTCTATATTAGTTATTGACTGAATAAAAATCCCCCACAAAACTTAGTGGCTTAAAAGAACAAGCATTTTATTTGTGAGCCTTGAATTTGGGTAGGGCTCAGCTACGTGGTTCTTTAATTCTTTATGGCATGTGCTGGTGTTTACTTGGGTGCATTTGAAGAGGTTTTTATCAAATGTCTGTCACCTTAGTGTCACGACACAGGATGTTGCTCCCCTCCCCTCCCTTCCCCCCTTCCCTTCTCTCTTTCCCTCTCTGTCTCTCTGCTAGTCTGGGCTTGGTGGTTACAGGGTAGGCTGGGTTCTAAGAGGGAGTGTTCCAAGTGGAGTGTGGCAAGCTGCAAATCTCTTAAAGCTCAGCCTCAGAAGTCATCCAGTGTTACTTCCACTGTATTTTGTCGGCCACAAGGCCAACCCAGACTCATGAAAAGGAGAAATTGATTTCATCTCTCTATGGCCTTCCAATGACAAAGGATTTGTGGTCATCCTTAATGCATCACACGTTTGCCACATTCAAACCTGATCTGGGTTTGTTGACTAAGGGTGGTGTGGTATCTCTCCACCCTCCTTCTAGATGTGAGTGATGAGTGCATACTTATATGGATGCAGGAGGCATGACAGATGCAGGCATCAATTAAAGATGTCTTTATCTGTAAAGAAGAGAAAAGCATGATATGAAAGTTTATTTGCTTATTAGGCAGGAAGTCTAGAGACGGATGGTTGCCTTCAGGGTTGGTTGATTCAATACCTTAGTGATATCATTAAGTGATGTCTTATTATTTTCATCTCTCTTCTGTGACATTCACAGTTATTGTCTCCATTCTAAACTTCTCTTATAGCAGGAAGGCTACAGGTAGTAATTGTGGCCTTTTTCATTCTTATACACATTCAGTGGGAGAGAGTCACTATGTGTGGTTCTTTCTTAAGAGCAAGAAAAAAATTTTCAGAAGACCCCATCAAATCTCCTCGTTTTATTGGCCAGAATTGGGTCACATGCCCATTTCTGAACCAATCATTGAGAAGAGGTATGGGCTCATTCTTATACCAGCCTGTCCCATCCTGGACCTGTGGGAGGGATCAGCTTCTCTACATGATGTGGACTATGCGGTATAAAAACAAAGTTGGGCTTATATTAGAGAGATAGAAGATGGCAATAGACTTTTGGATGGGAGCCACAAATGCCATTGCATTGCTTTAAAAATAAATCCATGGCCTCTGTTCATTTTCTTAAGATAGAAAATTAAAATTCCTTTTAATTGAGGATTCAGTTTATGGAGAAATGATTATAGAATTGGCAACATTATGGAGACAAACCTGGTAAGAATTCTGTTTCTGTACCAAGAGATTAATCTTCTCTCTGAAGTATCTGTTTCCTCTCCCTAAAATTAGGATACCATGCTTCTTTGGGTCATGATTAGAAAGTGATAATGTGTGCAGGATGCTGAGGCAAAGTTAATAGCTCTCTGCTTGAGAGAGCAGCCCAAATAGGAGGTCCCCCTGAGTGGACTCGGCATAGGGGAGGTGTGGAGCACAGTAGCTTTTCAAGGCAGAATGTAAACATATCTGAAAGCCCAGAATGTAAAATTTCGCAACTAGAACCATCTGGAGTGAGGAAGGTTGGTGAAACAGAGCTG
This sequence comes from Furipterus horrens, assembly GCF_987537825.1. NCBI lineage: Eukaryota > Metazoa > Chordata > Mammalia > Chiroptera > Furipteridae > Furipterus > Furipterus horrens. The sequence goes on from NW_028327173.1 coordinate 145,668,194, forward strand.
GGCCAGACTTCCCTGGGTGCTTCCTTCCCCACAACATGTTTTTTAGAAGTGAAATCAGGTTATGAAGAGTGCCATGGCAGCTTAAAGGGGAAGTCATAAGAAGATAGGCTACAACTTGGGGATGTGTGTGCTATGTGCTTACTTGGCCTTGTCTGATGGCACTTTGGGTCATTAGCTGATGGCCTCACCTCCACCCCATGACTCCTGCCTCCCTGAGCCAGTGCTCAGCTGCTCTGCTGGGGAACCAGTGGGAATGTCCCCACGCCCAGGCGAGGCTCTGGGCCTGTTTGCCCAGCCCGAAGAACGACTGCAGATCTCCGACTCCCACCATTCCCCACCTCCTGGCAACAAAGCACAGTGGTTCCTTTCTCTCTCAACCACCCCTTCGCAATGCTGGCAGGGTCTTTATGTTCCACGAATGGTTTGGAAATGAAAGCAAGAGCCTCTCAGGGAGAAAAGGTTTCCATTCAGGTATCCCTCACCAGGAATTTTTTTATGTGCACTATCTCTAGCCAACATACCAATGTGTTTTATACCCTAATAAGATGTAAAACTACGAGGCCACATCTTCTTCAAAGGTGAAAAACAAACCTCAGCTGTTCTCAACAGCAGTTAAGAGCCACCAAGTGCTTTAGAAAATTTCCCTTAATTTTGTTTGACTCTAGCCCGGACAACCTAGAAAAATAACTTAAAAAGTATTCACTGTAAAGGTAGGATTTTATTGTTGTACATAGAATTAGCTAAGCTTCATATTTCAAATATTTGGGGCTATTTTTGGTGTGCTTTGGGGTGATGTTAAACCTGAAATGAATGCCAGAGGCTGGCTAAATTACAACAAAAGGCACAGAAAACTTTACGTAGTAAATGTCAATAAATAGCCGGTCATCTACATGCATTATGGCCCTTTTCATTCTGTACGGAAGTTTTAAGTGAGATATTAATATGCTGTTTCACAGATGAGAAAATGGATTCAGGGAGCCAATGTCAGACTCCATAATTACTGACCCAGTCAATTCTAATTCTTTGTGTTACAACAGTTTCCCACTCATATGGTAACCGATAACCTTTCTTTACCTATATTAGCTCCTTGCATAGGGTAAGTTATGCACAAATTGGGAAATGTGGGTTCGTGCCCTAGCTCTGCCCCTCATTAGCAGGGAGGCATTGGGCAAGCCACTTCCCCTTTCAGGGTGAATGGCCAGCTAGACTTCTGGAAGCAGACTTGGCTCTGAAAAGCCAAGGCTGCTTTAGCTATTCTGCACTCCCATCTGAACACTTATTTAGCTGTATCCTGCCCTTTAGTTCTCCGCAAGGGGTGCGGCTGGGAAGAAGGAACCACTGCAGGAATCAGATCTTTCTTGGCCTAGAGAGCTCCTGGGAAGAGGCATTAGACACACACTGTCTCAGGGAACAACCTGGGGCTGCCACGTGGAAGGCCTTTTGGCTTTCGCCCTGAAGATCATGTAGTCCAATGCCTGTTGATTGAAAAATAGAGGAGGTTTTTGTTGATTCGGCATTATGAAACGTCACGTGTATCTGTAAAAATGATTTTGCTGTGTTTATGAGGCAGTATACAAATGAAGCCACACTGACATATCCTGACTGTTCACAAACTGTGAGAGCTGGAGTCAGGGAGTGAAGCAAGTGGGTGAGAGTCACTGGCAGGTTTCTCAGAGATGGTGGTTTTTCTTTCTTTCTTTCTTTTTTTTTTTTTTTTTTTAAAGGAGGGGCAGTTCCTTGAGTGGTACAGATGTCTGAAATGTTTTTTCAGATGGATTAGAGCTTAAAAGTAGCTAGGGGAGGGAAAATGCAAAGGATAGACTATGAGGGTAATGAAGATGCTAACGTTGGGATTTGTAAGAGGTGGTAAGAAGTCCACTTGGAGTCTGATAGATGGTGATCACCTTATTTCCTCTGCTTTCTTTCCTTCTGAGGACAGTTGCCTGGGGTTGGAGCCTGTGTTTTGATGTCTCAAGCAGGTGGCTGGCCCTCAGCTAACCGGCAGTGGGCTGGGAGATGGGGGAGGAAGGGTGTGTGCAGTGCTGTAGACTAAAGAGACCTTTCAGATACCTGAAGGACAGCCACCCTCTCTTACAAACATTTCCTCTCCTCTCCTCGCTTCCTCTTCTGGATTTATCTAACACACTGAGGGCAACTTACAAAAGATCTGCAGAGCTCTGATTTTTAACTTCAGTTGCACGCTGGACCTTAAAGGAGGACAAAGCAAACAGTTCAGTAACATTTGCCCTGTGGATACTGTGTTGATGTTTGTTAGGGACGAGGACCTCGCATTTCCTGTGGGGGAACCTTGGCCAGGGAAAGTCTCGTTTCTTATAGAGAATGCTTTGAAAATAAGAACATCCAATCCATGCTGGGTCCTGACTACTCAGGATTGGTAAGTTTTTACGGCAGCAGCAGCTGTTTCTGAGATACTTGCAGTGAAAACCATAGGACCTTGTTGCCAATGTGAAATATATAAGTAAACACACTGACCAACTAGTCTAAAGTGGGGGTAAAGCCCAGCTTTGTCTAAATCAAAGACCACAAGTCATAGGAAGATGTGATCTCCCACTTCATGGGGATTTGCTTTAATAGCATTCATGTTAAATGGCTATTAGCCTTCTTGAATAGTCTCTGATAAGAAATTCAACTGTTCAGGGTACCCCAGTGACCTGCTGTTGAAGATATTCCTTTAAAAATTTTTTTTATTGATTGATTTTAGAGAGAGGAAGGGGAGAGAGGGAGAGAGAGAGACAGAGACAGAGAGAGAGAACATCAATTGTTGATCCACTTACTTATGAATTCATTGGTTGATTCTTGTATGTGCCCTGACCAGGGACAGAACCCACAACCTTTGTATATTGAAATGACCAACTGAGCTGCCCAGCAGGGCTATTCCTTTTTGTATAGAGCTGAAAACTGTCTTCCAGTAATTTCTAAATCTGGAACTACACACACATACACAAAATCTATTCCCTTCTTCAAATGGCAACTGATATTGTATGACCATTTCTGTCCCCTGCTTTCCTCTGTTCTTTCTCATGGAGTCTGTTTTCTGGGTCTGAATTCTCTCAGCTGTTCCTCAGTCTTAATGGGCTTCAGATGAGTCTTCTGGAGAAGCTCTAGGTTGTCACAAGTGTCCCACCTACAGAGAGCCCTCCTGCCAGAATGAACATTACAGATGGGCCTGCCTAGCATGAGGGCAGGGGACTAGGCTCTCCCTTGAGCTGGGCATTAAAACTGCTACTCTGGCTAGCTAATCTAAAAAAAAATTATATTTAATGAAAGAAGCTAGACACAAAGGTTACAAACAGTCTGATTCCCTTTATGCAAAGTCTAAGTATGAGCAAAACAAACCTGTGATGGAAATCAGAAAGTGGTTCCTCTGGGGAAGAGGAAGGGCGAAATCAGTGGAAAGGGGCACCAGGGAACTGTCTGGGGCAACTGAATTGTTCCTTGTTTTATTTGGGGTGGTGGCTAATGGGGGTACAGTTGTCAAAATTCATCAAATTGATCTCTGATCTATGTATTTTACTGTACATAGGTATACCTCCATGTAAAAAAACTCAGATTTTTTTAATACAGCAAATCCCCTCAAATTTTCCTTTCATTTTGGTATTTATAAAACAACAGAAGCGCCATAAATGCAGAGCAAGGGGAGCAGCTGCCAGCTTTTCTATTGTTAGTAAGTGAAGCGTGCCTTCTCCATCACGTGATTCTATTTTTGCGTATTGAGAGAAAAAAATTTCAACCACAAGTAATATTTTAATTTCAATTACCTTCACAAAAACTAATTGTGCCATGGTATTTTTTTAAAACACAAGGATTAAAAAGGGATTAGAAAAACATCTTCATTAAGCAAAAAATAAGACTTATGCGCCCCTGCAATGAGGAAAGCAGCATTCTCCACTCAAACAAATGCTAATTAAATAAAATCTACTGATAATGATAACTACTGGGTTTCTTTATAAGTACTGCAGTACAAAAAGTAGGTCTTTCTTCTCTTTAAAAAAAAAATTTATTTGACCTGGCTGGGTAACTCAGTTGGTTAGAGTGTCATCCCTATAGACCAAGGTTGTGGATTAAATCCCTGGCCAAAGCACATCCAAGAATCAACAAATGAATGCATAAATAGGCGGAACAACAAATCATGTTTCTCTTTCGCTCTCTTTCACTCTCTCAAATCAATAATAAACAAAACCAACAAATTAATGCCTAAATAAATGGAACAGCAAATTAATGTTTTTCTCCCCCTTCCTTTCTCTCAAATAAATAAATAATTTTATTTTTTATTACAGTTTATTTAGTACTACTCTGTATTAGTTTTAGGTGTACAGCACAATGGTTAGGCAATCATATACTTTATGAAGTGTTCCCCCTGATATTTCCAGTACCCAGCTGGCACCATACATAGTTATTACAATATTATTGGCTATATTTCCTATGCTGTACTTTACATCCCCACAACTACTTTGTAACTACCAATATGTACTTCTTAAACACTTCAACTTTTTCACACAGTCTCCTAACTCCTCTCCCTTCAGGCAGCCATCAGTCTGTTCACTCTATGAATCTGTTTTTGTTTTGTTTGTTTGTTTGTATTGTTCTTTAGATTCCACATGTAAGTGAAATCATATGGGATTTGTCTTTCTCTGACTATTTCACCTAGCATAATACTCTCTAGGTCCATCCATGCCATTGCGAATGGAAGCGACCCAAGTGCCCAACAATAGATGAGTGGATAAAAAAGCTGTGGTACATATATTCAATGGAATATTACTCAGCCATTAAAAAAGCAAAATTTTACCATTTGAGAGAAAGTAGTTCTTTTTTAAAAGCAAATATTCTAATACTTTCCTTTTCACTATTTCTGACTTTACTCAAAATTTGAACATTATCTCAACTCACTAAAGTAACAAGAAACTGGGGTTTTCCAGAGATAGAATTCTCTCTTTAGGCAATAATTGGGACCACTCTCAAAGTTACCAAAACAGGATAAAAAAGCCAAGGGAATCCCATAACTCCAGTCTTACACAAGGAAAAAATGAGATATGTTCTGATATAGGGGCACTCTATGGTATACTTGACCAGCACTCATCAAAACTGCCCAGTCATCACGAACAAGGGACATGGAAGGAACCTCCCCAGCCAAGAGAAGCCTAAGGAGACATGACAACTAAATGTAAGATGGTGTCCTGGATGGGACCCTGGAGCAGCTAAAACTAGGGGGAAATTCAGGAGAGCTGAATAAAACATGAACTTTGGTTAATAATTATGTATAAATATTGGTTCATTAGTTATAACAAATGTACCATACTCATGTAAGATATTAACAAGAGGGGAAATTGAGTGAGGGGCATATGCAAACCCTCTGTACCCTCTCAATTTCGCAGTAAAGCTAAAATGAAGTCCAAAAACATGAAAAAAAAAAAATCCGGAAGTTTACAAACAAAAGGTTATCAGAGTTTATATATCTTCATGGTGGGATTAAAGGTTTTTAAAGTAAATAAATAAAGCCGTGGAAGGAAGTGCTCATACCCAAGCCCTCTGGGGAAGGGCAGCAGGAGCCTCTGATCATGTGCTTTGCCTGGTCTTCTACCTGAGACTGTGAGACTGAGTGTTGATCCGCAAATCAAATGCTCCATTTTCACCAGCATTTTGTCATGTCAGTCTTTCTGGTAATCGCCATTTTAGTGGGTATCGAATGGTGTCTCATCGTGTTCTTTCAAAAAAAATATCCTCAACCAGGGATATGTTCACTGATTTTAGAGAGAGAGGAAGAAAGGGAAGGAGTGGGGGAGAGGAGGAGGAGGAGGAGAGAGACAGGGAGAGGAAGGAGAGAGAGAGAGAAACATCAATGTGAGAGAGAAGTATCCCATACGGGCCCTGACCATTGATCAAACCCACAACCTAGGTGTGTGCCCTGACTGGTGATCGAACCTGCAACATTTTGGGGTATGGGGACAATGCTCCAACCAACTGAGCCACCCGGCCAAGGCTTATCATGGTTTTAAATTGCATTTTTCTGATGATATCAGCAGCTTTTCATGCATAATGGTGCATTTGTGGATTCTCTTCTGCTAAGCTCTTCCCTCTGGAAACCCATCCTCTCTTATAGCTGGGCTCCAAGTCTGAATCCTAGGTTAGATCCAGTAACTGGGCAAGGGATCTTGGAATTTTATTGGGGCACGTGTCCTCAGCTCCCTGATCATCCATTTTGGGTTTGTGTTGAGGGTAAGCTGCAGAGCACCTTGTTGAATCCCATCCATTTTGGCCCTAGGGATGCCATGTTCTATTAACTATTTTCATAACTGTCTAGGCCAGGCCCTCTGGCTGTTACTCCAACCTGCCACTCATTGTGATAATTAGATCTACCTAATTTCTGACACTGAGTCACCATCATCTGACCTCTGTTTGGGGGCCCCCATCTTCTGTGTCACTATCAGTTACCTTAGTTCTGCCATTGCCTCTCCTCCTATCACCGGTGGTCTACAAAGGGGTGGGATCACCGAACTTCTTAGTGCTGCTGGTGTGCCTCTGGCCAGCGTACCTGTGGCTCGCCTGTGTAACACAAGCATTTGGCGGGGGTTCTGGGACCCCAGCATGCCTTCTTTTCTGAGTCTTTCAGTCCCTCCTCCAGCATCTGCTCTGGTAATTCTGGCATTTCACTTTCACTTAGTAGGGACCATTGCCTTTTTTCACGTATTTGGAAACATCTTCATAGCAAATATGTACTTGCCAGGATGTTAAGACTTATATTTCAGAAGCATACTCCCAAATCAATAAACTTCCTCTTATTCAGTGCTCTGTTCTAGCTTCTTTGATCAAGTACCCTCAGGATCTAGTCCCATGTGCGCACCTTCCAGTTATGTCTGGCAGCCCCTTTGGAGATAGAGTCCCTTTTCTAACTCATCAGGCCCAATGAGTCTGCAGCTGCATGAGGCTGCAACTTGATCCTAGTTACAGGCCAAGTAGGTGGGAGGGGAGGTAGAGGGTTCTGCATGGTCTTTAAGCAAGGGAGTGGTCCCAGGTCTTAATGGGAGAGGTGGTTCATTTCTTCAGGCTCAGAGGGTTTAGGGGAGTCTGAAAATTAATTCAAGGGTTTGGGGGAAATCAACCTAAACATTCCATTCCATGGGCAGGATTCATAACCCCAAATTCCTGAGTTTGGCAAAGCAGTCCTGACTTGACTGAGAGTTCTAACCTTCACTGGGTTTTAGGTTGGGCTTAGGGGGAAGGCCTGGATCTGGCTTGGGCCTCCTCTCCCAGTCTTCCCTGTGCAGGGGAGGAAGCCTCTCTGGCTTTGTCACTTGGCTCTCAATTGTCTGTTAGTTGCTCTCAGCTTTTTGTTCAGCAGTAAGTATTCTTTTTGTAGAATTTTAACAGGGAGAAAAGTTACTCTTAACCTGATAACTTTTCTAACACCTAATACATAGCATCAGCTATTGTATTGCATACCCTCCTCCAATGCACTAGCCTACTTCACCACAGGACAGTTTTTCTAACAACTGGATCTGAGGCTGTCTGTCCTTCAGTTGTCTCCAGGGATGGCACTCCACTGCCAGCTGACTGGTGAGGGACCCAGCTCCTCACTGGCTGCTTTCTCAGATCGCTCCTGCCACCATTCTGCACAGGCTGGGTTCTCTGGGAAGCCGACCCAGAGGTAGAGTTTAGTGTACAGGATGTTTATTAGGGAGTGTCCCTGGGACCAATACCCATAGAAGGTGAGAAGAGAAAGCAGGACAAGGTAGTGGAAGAAGTCACTCAAATTTTTATATTCCAAGAATTACATGATCATTATAAAAAACTTAGAAAATAAAGAGAAACCAGGAGGAGCAAAAGTCTCCCCAAATCCTAATCTTTTAATTGAGGAATATGTTTTATGTGTTCTTATATAAATGTGTACATAGTGCCTTTTTAAAAAATGGTTTCACACTGTACATAATGTTCCATAATCTATTTTTCTCATTTCTACACAGGCATCCCGGCTTTTACTGCGCTTCACTTTATTGTGCCTCACAGATGTGGTGCTTTCTTTACCTGCAAAAACATCATGACTCGCTTTATTGTGGTATCTGCTTTATTGTGCTGGTCTGGAAGGGAACCTGCAATATCTCTGTGGTATGCCTGTGTTGTGAACATTTTTCTATGACAGAGAACACAGATCTATTTTGTTATTTTAATCACTGCAGAGAGGCTGGAGAGCGTGTGTCTAAGAGGGCAGACTCTTGGGGCCAGACCATCTGGGTGCCAATGGTAGCTCCGCATTTGCTAGCTTTATGACCTGGGATGAGGCAGTGAGCCTTTCTGTACTTCATTTTCAGCACCTGTAAAATGCTGATGGCACCTGTCCGTTGGGAGGATGAGATAATATATGCAAAATGTTACAAAGAGGGCCTAGCATTCAGGAGGTGCGGTGCAGACAGTGTTAGTGCTTTGTAGGAAACATCATTTTTTCTTTAGCCAAAGTCCCTACTGTTTGATATTTTCTCTGAAATAATGATGTGATGAATATTCTTCTTTCTCAGGGGAGGGTCAGGAACACTTATTTGCCTATTTCAAAGAAAGTCCTAGAATTAAAATCGCTGTGTTAAAAGGTAAGTGCATTAAAAACAAAAACAAAAAAACAACTTTGTGTATTTTTTTCCCAGATAAGCCAGTTAGAACATTGCATTGGTTTCCAGAACCAGCAAAATTGTATAAATGTCCGTTTCCTATACTGTCTCCACCACAAGTATTATCATTCATGTAAAAAGCTTTGTCAGTCTGCTGGGTGAAAATGAGATTTCAGTTTAAATACTAGCAAGGTTGAATTTTTTTCATTTAATTCGTCCATTCTTCTTTTGTCAACGGCTACTTATGGCATTTGCTTATTTTTCCAAGGGGTGTTAGTTTTTCTTTATGAGTTTGCAATACCTCTTTATATATTAAGGCTACTCTATATATTTTGCAAGTCTTAACTATAAAACTGGCTTATGAAACTTGAATTTAATACTGAAGTCTGAGTTAGGCATTAAAGCTATGTTTGATGTGAGAGACTAATTGGTTTTTAGAAAGCTTTTTTACATGGACTAGTGAATCTGGGTGAAGGGTGAATAGATGTTCTTTCTACTTTTTTCTGAAAGTGTGAAGTTACATCAAAATAAGAAGTTCCAAAAAAAATACATAACTGAAAAGAAAGCTGACTGGTGGGATACTGATACCTGGTTAGCCCAACCGCTTCCTACCTGACAACCCTCTTTCATTATGCTTGTGGCTGCTATAAATAGAGAGAGACCTTATAGCCATCACTGTGGCCAACCCAAGACAACAGCCTATGAGTTAGTTACTCCTGCTGAGCCCAGCTGCCTTGAGTTCTGCCCTTCTCTGGCCTGACACTGGGCCTGCTGGAACAATCATACCTTTCTGGTCTGTTACCAAGTGCTCAGTAGCCTGCTTGCAGTGGTAAGAAATGGTAACCATAGCTAGCCTGTTTGGTTAAGGAGGCTCCCCTTCTCTCTTTCCTTCCTTCCTTCCTTCCTTCCTTCCTTCCTTCCTTCCTTCCTTCCTTCCTTCTTTCCTTCTTTTCTCCTTCCTCCCTTTCTTCCTTCCACTGGTCTCAGGAGGATTGGAGGTGGCCATGCGGCTTGCTTCTCTTTTCCCCATCCTCACAAGTCTGAGGCTCCTTGTGCAAAGGCCCACTCCCTTAGAGGAAAAAGACCTCACTCTTACTTTTACCTCAACATCAGGAGTAGTACTAGGTTATGCTACAGAAATGATTAACCCCCAAATCATGGCTTAATTCAATAAAGATTTATGCTGCCCACCCCACATGAGCTGTGGAAGTGTGGGGTCAAGCAGCATGGGGGCCAGTGATGCTTCTGCTTCACGTTGTCACTCAGAGGTTCAGGCCAACAGAGGCTCTGCTGACTGTCATGTCTCCAGCCATCAAAGCCAAGGAAGAGAGACTGCATTGCTCTCAAGTGTTGCATGTGACTGCCACTCGTATCCGTTGCCCTGCAGTAGTCACAAGGCCCCACCTAACTGCACCGTGGCTGGAGAATGTGGAGGAGCCAGTAGAACACATGGTGAGCATTGCTGCCTCTGTCCCCTCCAGGCACTAGTCTCTGGACACTTCCTCCCAGCACTGTACCTTAACTACTTATAATATTTTGTTTAACATCTGCCTTGCTAGATTTGGAATTTGGGGGGAACTCTCCTCTTTCTTCACCGCTGAGTAATGCCCAGCAAGGTTATCTGGCAGGAAGAACACCAATGGAACTGAGACCTTTAGTGCCATCTAGTGGCAGTATTCGTGTATCACAGGAGCTGCTCCTTGTAAATTATGTAGACTAAGGACTCAGACTTGAGCTCTTTTTAGGGGATCCAAGTGGGAGTGTGAGGAAGTGGAACAGTGTTAGAAAATGAGAGCTGTTTCGAGATTTCAGTAGAAAAGTTCTCTAGAGTGAGACTGTCTGGATATCATAGGGTAGTTGTCCTATCTGTTCTGACCCCATTCCAGTTGACCCCTTCCCCAGTTTGGCTGGTAAGAGGGCTTTTGATGTAAGTCTGGGTTTTCAGAGTTGTTAGGAGACAAAATGAGTTAAAATGCCATACCCAATAAAACAAAAAAGGATCTACTCATAGCTGCTAAGTAAGTTGCAAAATAAACTCATTTACTGAGAACAGATAAACTAGAGACTTTTCTCCCCCTCTGGGACATCAGCTCTTCAGGACCAATGTTTAAGTGGCTTTTGTCAAAGCTGAAGACATTCAAGGTAAAGAACCACGGTAAGAAGGTTTCTAAAGAATTATCTGGCCTTAAACGTTGAGATTGCTGAGAAGCTCCAGGGGGCGAACTCTGGCTGCTGACCGCTGATGGAAGCTAACGGCCCTGGGGGGTAGAGGAAGGGTTAGGAGGAGCAAAGCTTAATTGAAGGTAATGGTGGGAGACAAGGAGGTGTGGAGAGCAGTAATGGAAGAAGTGCATTAGTGAGGTTTCTGCGCTGTCACCCTTTACCCGGAGACCCGGGCTCCTCCCTGTGAGTGGCGCTTGCTCTCCAGAATCCATTATCTCCCCAGCAGGCTGCATTATGTGCTCAGTGAGGTGAAACCGAGGTGCCCTGCTGCTGGCTCTGGGGAGGAGGAACCTACCACAAACAACACTTCCCAGAAAATAAGAAACAAAGCAAAACTTAGTTAAACCGGGAGGAAGGCAGGAGGGGGCAGTGGGCCCTTTTGACTGTAGGGCAGGCTGAGGAGTTTGTTTGCTTGTGAGGAACTGGTGAACGGCATTTGGAGGAGGTGGTGAGCAGAGTACCACAGATGTACAAGGTGGGCCAGGGTAGGTTGATCTTCTATTATTATTTATTAATTTTTGTATTATTTTCCATGTGAACAACTGGAAACCTACTTTTGTCCCACCCTGTATATACCTTGCAAATACCCTTTCTAGAAATAATGAAGAAAAAACTATGAGAGAACATGCACTGGGGTGACAAGACTCTTCGGAATTAAGGACAATCTTGAATTTTTAACTAATAATAACTCCCATTTATTGAGTTATCCCTCAATGCTCATGGGTATGCTATGAGGCAGAGTTGCTATGTTCCCCATTTTACAGAGGAGAAGTGAGCTCAAGAAGGTTCTAAACCTTGCCCCAAGTCATGCAGCTGGGAGGGGTGGGACGGGACTTCACTCTGGGTCTGCTGCATACAGAGTCCTGGCGTTCATGGCAGGGTTATAGGACAGCCACTCTGTTCATTCCCGACCCTGAATCCTAGCTCCTAGATCCCAGCATCACTAGTGTTCCTAGTGATGCATTGTGTCTCTCAATGCTGCCTTCCCTGCTTTTCTCTTGGCCTAGTTAGTGCTTATAGAGCCATAATCAACAACACCAAAATATATTTAGTCTGCTGGAGAGGAGCTGGGGCTGTAGCCATGTAAAAGGAGGGGCTCACTGTCCCCAGAAGTGACATATTGGGCTAACCAAGGTTTTGCACCTCAGGTTCCTCTGTCCCTTGATTGCAACTCCTCCTACATCTCCCTGCTCACCCCAACCATCTTATCTTGGCCCCACCCACACCTCAAAACTCGGAGCTTAAAAGAACCCCGCCAGACCAGCCAGAGGCTCCTGAGCCCGCCCTTTCCGGTGAGAAGGTTCTTAGAATTCTTCAAAGGATTTCCCCAGTGACAGAGGGGAACAGGGTATCGCAGAGGATCTCAAACACCGAATAGAACTCTTCTTCAATGAAATGCTTTCAACTTGTTGAAACTCAGTTTGCTGAAGGTTAATTATGTTTTTCTCTGACCTCCACAGGGGAAGTGCAAAAGGCAATTCAGAGTGAAAAAGGTCTGCAAGACTGGATGTGGCAAGAAGGTCTCTTCCATGCTGTGGAGGGTGGGCACAGGGTAAGCAGGTCCCCCGTGAGCTGATGGTGGGGCAGGCAGGGCTCAACGGTCTTCGTATTTTCAGCATAGGATAAGTGTGGGCTAAGTGTGCCCGGGCTGGCCCTTTTCTTGGAGTCAAACATGGGTTCACAGTTAGGGACAGAGTTCAGGACCAGCAGTTGGCAGATAAGGGCATAAGGTTTTGTTGTTCGCTGACAAACTATAATCTTAAACATATTATTGAACTTCTCGGCTTTAGTTTTCTTATCCATACAGTGGGGCGATGGTGCTGTTACCCTGGATCATGGGTTTTCTTAATTAACTAAATCAGAAGTAGTAAGTTATTTTGAAATATTCTGGTCAAGGCCTTAGCAATACATAAGTTTGATCACATTAAACATCATTTTACAGCCTTTGGCTCATAGGATAGTGCCACCTTTCAGCGCGATGTGCAACTTGTTCACCGATCAGCTGCAAGGTCATGCCCCTGTGCACCCTGTCAGGGCCTGGAACCCCCACTACCCACAGCTGTCTGGACTTCTTACCAACAGGCTCCTCCACTTCTGCCCAGGCTGTTTCCTTTGCTGCCATGCTCTGAAGTCCCTTGTTTGCTCTGGAGCTGGACATTGCGTTTGTAACTCCCTCCCAGACTCCTGAATTCTGAATGAACTTGCACACGTTATTTAGCTCATTTGAACTTCAGGTTCCTCATCTCCAAACTGGGAATATTGTAGTCCACCCTTATTTGTGCAGAATATGTTTCAAGATCCCCAAGGGATGCCTGAACCTGTGACTGGTACCTAATCACACACACACACATATATATATATATATGTATGTGTGTATATATATACATACATATATGTGTGTGTGTGTGTTTATCCTTCTACACACATATCTATGATAAAGCTTAATTTACAAATTAGGCATAGTAAGAGATTAACCACAACAATACTAGAATAAAATAATTGTAACACTATCCATAAATAAATTGTAAATGTGGTCTCTCTGATAACTGGCCTGATAACTGAGATGGCTACTAAGTGACACTACTCACTAAGGGGTGAGTAGTGTGTACAGAGATGATTCATGTCCTGAGTGGGCTGGAGCAGGATGGTGTGAGATTTCATCACACTACTTGATTACGAATTATTTCTGGAATTTTCCATTTAATATTTTTGGACCACAGTTGAGCATGGGTAACTGAAAGGGTGAAAAGCAAAACCATGGATAAAAGGGGAATACTGTATTAGCAACTGCCAGTGACATAGCTAGAGGTTCTGAGGGGAGGTGAGGGGAAGCCCAGTTATTCTCCCAGATACAACTGTCGTTAAGACTCTGATGGTAGGACATTTGACGAAGCAGTGAGAAAACTGGGTCTGTTCAAAATGCACTTGAAACATTAGTGGTCAAAACAAGAGATAAGAGAGCAGTTGGTCAAAAGATAGGGCCTTTCTACAATGCGTTCACACTCCTTGATGGCTGGACATGCCCATGCTTCTGATGTAATTTCCTGACCAGCTGATATAAGGTTTAAAGCAGAGAAAGTTGCTGCAGCATTTGGTACAGGGTTTGATACATAGATCTCCTAAATATTAGTTATGACTATTAATTTTTAATATAACTGTTCCTTTATCAATGTTCTCATGGTGTTATAGGCATAATATATCATGTCACTTATTTGGGGGAAGTTGCTTGCCTTCTTTGCACCCTCAGTGTCTTCATCTGCAAGATGGGAATGATAATAGTACCAACCTCTGGTGGTGATGTGAAGACTACCTGAGATAATATGTAAAAGCACTTCAGTTTCCTCATCTCCAAATTGGGAATACAGTAGTCCACCCTTATTTGTGCAGAATATGTTTCAAGACCCCCAAGGGCTGGTCAAACGCTAAGTGCCCAAAAGGTGTGGCTGTTACAGTCATTTGTTGTCAGGGAACTAAGCGACGCAGTGAGTGGGTGGGCAGGCCCATAACTACTAAGTGAATCTGAGGACATCTGAGGACAAATATGTTAAGACTTCTCCAGTGAGTACCTGGAGAACTGCAGCTGTTGATGGCCTGCGTCTGATTCTCGGGTGGCGACAGGCGTGCTAGTTTGGGGCACAGCTGCAAGGGGTCTGTGAATTGTGAGTGTTTCATGCCTTGTTTGTCTCCTGGGTTTGACTAGGAGATTTATGGAGAAGCAGGGGGATTTCAAATGTAAAGGTAATAAAAAATATTACAGTCATATATCCAGCACAGGTGAGAGGCTAGCCTCCCCTCTTGTGAAATTGCTTGTGGGTGGGAGACATTGGAAAAGATGCCTTTTCTAAAGGGCATCCCAAATCAGAATAAAGAATTTGGGTCACTGTATTTAGTGGAATCCCTTCAATGACCCATAGTTAGTTTGGGTAACAAGTACTGGTCAGAAAGAAGAACTGTAGGGGAGCGTGTTGACATCTGTCTAACTCAAAACATGCATGTGGTTGTAGGAAATGAGCGGAGGACTGAGGAGGAACATGCACTTCTCAACCAAAGCCTTTTGGTTTCTCAAGCTCCCTTTGTGGCTCACCGCCTTTCCACAAGTCTGTCTTCTGATTTCCCTCCTTCTGAACTACTTCCCTCTGGAGGCAACCCCGGGAGGATGACTGACCCTGGGAGAAAGAAACCCAATGGGGCAGGAGGCAGAAAACCAGGCCAGGCCATCAGGCTGTGGAAGGGACATGAAGATACAGGGCAGGTCTTCATCCTTCATATAGGACACTGTCACTTTAGGAGTCCTGGACGTTGTGAAGCCAAAGCCTTCTGACAGTCCACTTTTATACGTCTCCGTCTTGCCCACCTTTCTGCACTCCTAGCCCTTCCCAGGGTCCCTGAAGGTGTAAGTGATCAAAAAGAGCTTCTCAAATCTCGGATGGACCACTCAAAATGGAAAGGTAAACTAACTCCTTTCTCAGAGGAGCTCTCCTCAGTAGGAAGGATTTTTAAGGGAACGAGCCAAGAGCCAGAGCAACCTTAGCTCGGGGGTTTAGGACCTTCTAAAAGCAGGGCTGGGAGGTGCACACCATGGGAGATCCACTCTGTGCTAGTCTTAGTCCTTGTGGGACAGTGCTGGGCACGGCATGGTGCTGCGACTGAACCCAGAGAGGAGGTTGGAGGTCTGTTACTGCCTGAGGGACAGAAGAGCTCACTCTCCAGGGAGGCAAAGACACTCCGTTACAGGGTTTCAAAGGGAAGAACCCGAGTGAGACACACAGGAGGATGCAGGCTTGGGAAGTAGGGCATAAAATGCAACTGTATTGTCTAGGTGACTGTGTTTTGCACTTTGGAGTTTCACAAACACAGTGTTAGGGAAAACTACAAAGTGAGGATCTAAGCATGTCCATCAGGCAGCAACTTCAACACCCAGCCATGTGTAAAAAGCCCATTTTACTCATGTGAATGTACATGTGAAACCATCAGGGGAAAATATGTGTGAAAAAAATAGCAAGCAGCAAGTAGATGTGTTTTAAAGAATAGCAGACTGGTAATTGCAGACCAAAGAGCTTTTTTCTCTCTGGAGCCTGAACATTTAATGCAGGCATTGTTCCTCCTTCAGACACCCTCGGTGCTGAGCATTAGCGCTGCAGAACATTTATACCTATTAGGATATGATCGTCATACTCTATTAGGCTCTTGACAAAGCCTCCAAATTATACCTTTTATAATTGTGTTATTCTTTTTATGCCACAAAGACTCACGCTGTGCGTTAACTTAAAGCAATTAACTTTAACAGGAAGAAAAGAAAGACTAGTCTTCACTTTTCTCTTTCCAAATGCTGAAATTGCTGGATCAGATCCTCTATTAGCACCACCCTCCAGCGCCACCTTCAGGTCGTTCCTCAGCACTGCTGTGGAAATTTCTAGCCACCTCAGCTTTGAGAGCTGAACTACACAATACCTATGCTTGGGGGATATGGTACAAGAACCTTCACACTTGTATTTCTGGTGACTTCTTTTCACTGAAGATTTGATTATTTTGTAATGACCAAATAGTAAAGGGTCTCTTTAATGTTTAACTTAGCTCCAAATGGAAAATTACTAGGCTGTAAGACTCAATTCAGTTGAAAAACTGGTTAGACTTACTAGTCACTGAGGTTACTGGCTAGATGATTGGATTTATTAGATATTTAATTAAAGTCCAAGATAATCCATCCATGGTCATTGTGGCTCAGTTGGTTGGAGCACTGTCCCGTAAACTGAAAGGTCACGGTTTGATTCCCGGTCAGGTTGCAGGTACAATCCCCAGTTGGGGCCTCTATGGGAGGGAACTGATTGATGTTTCTCTCACACTGATGCTTCTCTCTCTCTCCCCCCTCCCCCCTCTCCCTCCCTCCCTCTCTCTAAAATCAATAAGCATGTCCTCAGGTGAGGAAAAAAAAAATCTAAGACAATCCTGATTTCTTATTTTAGCTATTAATTTTTAATAACTTCCAAATTTTCAAACTTGACCTTTCACTCCAGTTTTATTATTTTTAAACCAAAATCTGGCAATTACCTATCTAGGTAATATTCTTCTTCATTTCTAGATAGTGATTTTGATGAATAAGAAAAAGAAAAAAGCCAAGGTAATTTATTATGATCTAAACAAACTACCTTTCATTAGTTGACAACTGCTTAGGAATCTAATGATCTGACCTTAATACCCTTCCAGTGTCTCATGGCCCCTCCTTACCCTTAGCTTCTATTGGCTGCCTTTGCAATGGACTTGGCTTGATTTTCAGCTCTGCTGCTTTCTATATGACCATATCACCTAGGATGCTCTCAGCTGCCGGGAATGAAAACCCCACCTGAAACTGGCCAGATCAACCTATATCAACTCACACACAGCAGAGGGGGCAGGTGCAGGGTTGGGTAAGTCATTTGTTCAATAATATCTCAACTATCCAGCCCCCCCCACCCCCCGCTTTGTTTTCTCTGCCGATTTTACTGTACTGGCCTTTGTTCTTAAAATGGTGTCCACACTTTCACATCACACCTGGGTGTGTGTGTGTGTGTGTGGCCTGTTTCATTAACATGTGTATTTTTTTGTCTGCCATTGGCTATTTTTTTCAATTACAGTTTACATTCAATATTATTTTGTATTAGTTTCAGGGGTACAGCATAGTGGTTAGACAGTCACATACTTTACAAAATATTCCCTTGGCATTTCCAGTACCCATCTGGCACCATACATAGTTATTACAATATTATTAACTTCATTCCCTATGCTGTACTTCACACCCCTGTGCTTATTTTGTAACTACCAATTTGTGATTCTTAATCCCTTCACCTTTTTTCACCCAGTCCCCTAGCTCTCCTCCCCCCTGGCAATCATCAGTCTGTTGTTTTGTTTGTTCATTTATATACAGTATTCCCTCACTTATCACAGGTATTACGTTCTAGACCCCGCCCCCCCTGCGAAGTAGGAACCTTACATTTATTCTACACTCTTAAACCTACGTAACTTTAACAACATACGTATACAGTACCGCAAAATCCCGCGATATAGTGAAAAATCCACGATAAATAATTAAATAATGGTTCTAAGTGCAACCAGCATCGAGGCCATAGCCTAATCAGGACTCCCTCACTGGGGCCAGAGGAGGAGCTTAGGCTCCCCAAGCTCTGCCAATCTAATTCCTAAAATCAGGGTTCTAATACAGGGAGGAGGTTGGGTGGGGATGAGGATTTTTCAGACAAACAAGCATCCATTACACTTTGAGTCTTGAACGCTGCCTGGGAAGTGAGAATTATAACATAGCTTTGGCTGGGCATGTCTTCGGGGGTTGTAGCCCAGAAAACGCTGAGACGGAGCAGAGGGAAGAATTCCATCCCATCTCTAGACCTCCCAGAGAGACCATCCTGTTTTTCTTCCTTTCCCCAGAGCCCTCCCGGTGCGGGACAGGCCTTGGGGCTGGGGTGTGGCAGGGGCAAGGCTGCACCTTACTTCTCTCTGCTCTTCTAGAGCTTTCTCTGCCCTTCCTTTCTAGGCAGCTTTATATGCGGTGGTGGGGAGGGGAGCAGGGAACCAAACAGCTTTTCTGGCTCCCTCAAACCGTACTCCCTAATAGTCACTTCTCAAACATGGATGCTCTTCTGAGTGTCTTGAGTTGAAGATGTACCTGAGTTTGAAGGTACAGGTAGGTGGTACTCAGTGTCTTTGCTCCCAGAAATCGTCATGGGAGCCCTCTGGGACTAACATCTTTCCAAAGGGTCTCCTTCACAGGCTTGGAGGGCCCTGCTTAATGTGCCCATCATGGCTCTTCTTCCCTGGGGCGGGATGTGGAGGGAATTACCGAACACAGCCTTACACTTGACCTGGAATGGCCGTTTTGTAGGACGTACAAGCCCAGATTCCTGGTTCTGCCCTCTCCACCAGAGTCCTCAGGGGATTTCCCCCAGGCAGCGCCCTCAAGTGCAACTCTTATGGGGATTCCCAGCCATCACACATGTACATCTGAACATGCCTTTCAACATTCCTTCAACAGATGTCCTCTCCTGGCTGCCAACTATGTGCCAGGCACCGTCAGAGGCCCTGGGACACAGCAGCTAACAAGAGGACCAGGGCCTGCTTCCGCAGGGCTCACACTGGTGGGTAACAATAAGTAGCTCAGACCTAAGAAAATGCCAGGCAGCGATAACAAGAAAACGAGAGAGGACGGTGGGACAGTGAGCCCTTGGGGTGGGTGGGCTATGTCAGAGATAGTGTCAGGAAGGGACTCTTTGAGAGGTGATGCTGACTTGAAGCCTGAAGGATAAGAGGGACTGAGCCACTGAGAGAACTGGGGGAGGAATGTTCCAGACATGGAAATAGCAGGAAAGGCCTCCGAGGCAGTAACAAACTTGGGGTGTTGGCTGGA
Source organism: Furipterus horrens (assembly GCF_987537825.1). Lineage (NCBI taxonomy): Eukaryota > Metazoa > Chordata > Mammalia > Chiroptera > Furipteridae > Furipterus > Furipterus horrens. The sequence continues at coordinate 145,687,424 of NW_028327173.1, forward strand.
GCCAGGGGCCCAGGTGGAACTTAGGCCAATTCCAGGACACGACCGGACACCTGTGGGAGTGGGACAGTTGAGACATTGCCCAGATGTTCTATGATCTCCCACAGAACAGTGTTCCCTGCCTCCACCTGCCCACCTGAAAGGATCTCATCTTCAACCCTAGGGCAGGCACCATTCCTTCTAATGTCACCCTGGTTCTGCTTCCTTATAAACCTGGTGCTCTCTGAAATACCTGATATGCGACTCTCTGTCCCCATGACAAGACGTAGAATTAGTTTCCTCAGCTCCGAGAACTGTCTGACGTTCGCAGTCGGCAAGAGTCGGTGGGGCGGCGGCTCTGTGGACCCCGGGCGGCACACGGCTCTGCGGGGCTCTGAGGCAGCGAGTTCTCCTCTGAGTGTTCCAGGCTGTTCTGCCACACGCAGCTTTATTTTTGCAATTAATGAGTGTGCCCAAGACAATCAGCTTATTCCCCGGTAAAGAGGCTGAGTCTCAGATCGGGGCTCACCACAGTGAAAAGGAAGAGAGATCTGCCCCTGCTCCCAGAAGGCAGTGGTTGAAATGATGTCAGCAGTTCTGAGGGGAGATAAAAACATGGGGCCCAGGAGTCCCCCATTCTGGGTTGGGGAGCTACAATCCCTCTTCTGTAATTGCATGTCTGATAGTTGAACTACTAGCTTGTTTATGAAGCTGAAATGTAAGAAGCTGGTAGGAAAATGTACAGATACCAGTGTCTTGGGATATTTTAAGGGGTTGTGAAGTTTTTACTAAAAGCAGGTTGGGAACAAGAGGGAAGTGATATGACTTTCCTAACAGAAGCCACATCTACCCGTAACCAGCAATCAGGGACTGCAGAGGGTCAAATATGAAATAACCTTGTGCCTTCCTGTTAATATTGATAAGTACCAGCGGCATTCTGTCACACTCCATTCCTAAAGCTGAAGTGTGCGTGTGGTTAGACTTCTAGCCGCAGGAACAGCTATAACGAAGGGGTGCTCAGTGCCCTCACACTTAAATGCTCTTCACTATTCACCACAAAACCCACCGGCAGGAGTGTGGTGCTGTGAGGTGGGGCCTGGCTTGCACATGTGGATTCCAGAGCAGAGGAAGGCAGAACGCCCTACCACCTTCCTGTGATCTCGGGTTTGGCCTGGAGCAAAGAGCCTCAGATGCTGGGCTGTGCTTGCCAGACCAGGCTGAGGAGTCCTTTTCCGGTTTGTCTGTTGCCTCCACCTTGCGTGCTTTGGGCAGCACTACACTTGGCTAGATGAACTGCTGCCTAGGGACGCAGCCAGGGTCCTGGCTGATCCAGGCAGGCTCCAGATGAGAAGGAAGATGTAGGCGGAGCCAGGGGCTGGGCTGATCAAGAGGCTGCTCCACCTGGACCTCTGCTGGGGGCTGTGGCCTCCTGGCTGAAAGCTAAACACTGTGCTGACTCACCATGACTGTGGTTGAGAAAGAAACCCAGCTAGCTGGTGGCTTTCATGAGCCCCAGGTCTGTAAAATATAGGCCAGGGAGCCTCTGCCGGAAGGGGCTTCAGTTAGTGAGAAACCAACCTCTTCTCCCCCATACCCCACCTCTCTTTGATGATCTGGAGTTACAAGGGGCCCAAGAGGACCCTGGGCATAACACCCTCTAGTCCCCTGGGAAACCATGAAACCAGGTCAGGAAACAGGGTAAAGGGCAGGGGCAGCATCTCTCTCCAGGCCTCTCTGGGATTCTGCAAGTCCTCTCTTGCTCTTTTTGGTCGTCCTGCTATGTCCGAACCCAGGTCTAGCAGGTGCCTGTCTCAGTCCCTTGGTGAGCTTAGCTCCTGCTCCCCAGGGAACTGGAATGACCCTCTCCAGAGTTGTGCATTCAGGGATGAAGATTGGGAGTCAAGGGGCTAGGAGAGTCAGGGTGGGGTATAGCCACCTAACATTTTCTGTAAATGGCGTCCCCTGCAGTACGGCAAAGGAGCACTAAGACAGGTGTCCCAGTATCCTGCACCCTCACCCCTGCTTCCCTCCCCAACCTAATGCCCTTAATATCATAAATCAGCACGTACACTGTGCCTGGATCATTAAGGCACTAAATGAATACTTGTGAAATATATATAGTGGGGGATAGGCAGAATAATGGCCTACAAAGATGTTCCCATCCTAATCTCCTGAACCTGTGAATATGTGACCTCCCCCAGCAAAAGGGATTTTGCAGGTGTGATTAATGTTTTGGACCTTGATATGGAGAGGTGATCTTGGATTATCTGGGTGGGCCCATTCTAATCACAGGTGTCCTTAGAAGTAATCAATCTTTCTGGTGCCGTCAGAGAGAGAAATGTGACGATGCAGGAAAAGTCAGAGATGGCAGTGTGAGAACATTTGACCCCCTGTTACTAGTTTGGGGATGTAAGGGGCTACATGCAAGGATCAGAGCCTTTTAGGAGTTAAGGGTGACCCCAGCTGACAGCCAGCAAGGGAACAGGGACCTCAGTCCTACAGCCCCATGGAACCGCCAACAATGGAATAGACAACGAAAGATTTTCTCTCCACAAAGGGATGGAGCCCTGCCAATGCCTGGACTGTCGTCCAGTGAGACTTGTGGGACTCCAGGTCCATAGAACTAAGACATATTTGTGTTTTAAGCTGCTAAAGTTATGGTAATTTTTACGGCAACAATAGAGAACTAATACAAATGGTTACAGAGTGGAATCTATTTCACAAGTGATCATGATTTTCTTGCTTCTGGCAACCCCAATAGCCAGGGATAGAGAAGTCCTTCTTCATGGTTGGGTGTGTTTTGGGGGTAGGGAGGGCATACTCTGGTCCTGCGTGCTTCCTGGGACATCGGGCTTACTTCTCTGCTGGTATCTGCTGCTGGCATCCCCACCTGCCTGGCCCTAGGGACAGATGTTCCTGGAGGCTGCTCTTTTCAGGAAGCACATAGGGCCCCCCACTGCTTCCTGTCATCTCTGCTGCTCCAGAGAGGCAGCTACTGAACCTTCGCATCGGGCAGGTGGTCCCACACCCGTGCCCCTTGCCGCTCTCCTCCCAGTGCCCTCCTGAAACTGGCAAGTTGTCTCAGGCTCCAGCTAATGCCCGTGGCCCAGTCAGGGTCCAGAGGATCTGATGGACCTCCCCCGTGACAACACTGGACTCCAAGGAAGCCCAAAGGTAGCTTCTGGACCCTCCCACCTGCCTGCACCTGGCCCTCTGCCCACTTCCTGTCTTCTCATGATATGTAGCAGACATGTCTGGGGGGGATCTGTCCGGGATCTGTGGGGGCTGCCACTGGGGGGAGCATGCACTCTCCCCTCTCCTCAGATCTTTGTGGGAGTCCCACTCTTTTCCTTCCTTCTGCCACCCAACTAGGGACAAGGCCTGAGGGTCGATGTCGGTGGTGGTGATGAGGATGGCAGGGGAAAAGCTGCAGGCCCTTCTTATTAGCTCTTCTTTCACACTGTTCCCTCCCTCTTCTGGTTGGCCTCCCTGACAGGTCACACTCCAGCAGGAGGGAAATAAAGAAGCAGTTCTAATTTCTACTGTGTGTTAACTCATAGAGGGTTCAGTTTCCTCTGTATCCAGTACTGCTTACTCTAGACTTGAGTATTTTGTTGTCTGCAGTCTTTGTGGGGTTGGTAGCAGAGAAAGAAAAAAAGAACAGGTAATTTAATTCCTCAGGATCTTTGGGTACAAAAATTAAAACCTCCCAACGAGCTACGAGTAGATGTTATGTCCTAGCAACCGGGGCATCAGCAGGACGGCTTTGCCCAGGGCTCTGTCTCCTCCCGCCCATCTCACTGCCCTCCTTGGTCACACAGATTGGATTTACTTTGTCCCTCGCTTTCTCTGGGCCCCAGTCTTCCTGTTCTAGGCCAGAAGGAATCCGTGGCATAAAACAACCCAGTTCTCACAGGAGGTGGGTGACACTTTCAGCCCGTTCTCTCCTCGGGGTTCATTATTCAATCTGTTCCCTCAGGGTCCACAGGGGGCCTGTTGGCAATGGACCATGAAAAGCCTGGGTCTGCTGTTGTAGGAGCCCCCTCAATATTATACGGAGATAAGCCCTGCCCCTGGCCTGGAAAGTCCCTTATCAAACTTAGAATCAGAACTGGGCAGACTAAACGGAGCCCCTCAGAGTTCCTCCTGTGGTTACCCAGAGAGGAGAACCAATCAGTCTTGGTTTCTAGACAACTGAGGTCAGTTATTTCAGTTCAGTCATGGCCTCCTGGCTCAGTTCCCCTCCACCAGGACCTCATCAGAGAGGTTCCTCTTGGGTTGGTGATGTCACTTTCAGGTGAGATCAGCATTGGGCAGAAGAACAGCGGAGCCCATCCTCGGGCCACTGACTTCCGTGCGGCAGCTTCCAGAGGGGGGTCCTTGCTGAGAAAGGCCCCTGGGCCTCGGAGCCGCTGCTTGCTGCATGTGGAGCGGCCCCTGCTGCTGCACGGGGCCGGGCTCTCTGTGAGCATTGCCCCCTTCATCCCGCAGACACCTGGGAGGGGGAGGTTCTCATTATTCCCCGGAGAGGGAGGTGCGATTTCTTGGTAATCGGCCTGAGCCCATGGCAACAGCCGGAGCGCTGGCTTCCCACCCCCAACCTCTTACTTTGTGGCTTTGGATGAGAGATATACTTGCTCTGAGGCTCAGGTTTTTAATCTGTAAAATGGTTCCCTAATTCATAAAGTTGTGAGAATAAAATGAAATGAAATAGCTGATTAATAATGTCCTCTACCTCCACCCCTCAAACGCAAAACACAACTTTGCCATGGTTCCCCAATAATTTGGGGGCTACCAGCAGTTTCAAGTAAAAGTTGTTGGGTAGAGTCTTTTTTAAAGCCTTTAAGCCTCTTTCCTCCCAGGAGAATTCAACATCACCAGGGGTGCTGTCCTACCAGAGAGACATGCCCCTCCCAACACCGCCCCTTCCCCCCAACCAAAGGGGCTGGGTTTAGCTATGGCCAGCTAACAGGAGACTCTTCTGACTTTCAATACGGACTTGTTTCTGGTGTTACACAACTTTCTTACTGGTTTTGTGAGTGTGGCTGATTTAACTTCTTGCTAACCTTTCAGTGAAATAACGTCTAATGGCATTTCTTTTCAGTTTCCATGGGCCTTCATTTCTCCACCAACAGGCCTAAGTAAGTTTTACTCCATGGTTTATCTCTGGACCTCTGGAGTGACAGTGCCCAACATTGTCAAGCTGATCATACTTTTGAGAGTAAAACTGCCACCTAGTGGTCACTGGAAGTGTGGCTGTCTTTTCATGAACACTCATGTTGCTGGTATCTGACACAAAATTCAGAGTGGCTGGTTTTCTGTAATACTAACTTAGAAGATGAGGGGTGAATCAGACCAAACAACGCATCTGCTTCAGAAATCAGACTGACACACACCAGTTTCCCAAGCCTGTACACTACATTTCTTCTTTGACTAAAGTGAAATTCCAATGAAGTCCTACAAAAACTCAGTAAGCAAACCAACCCATAAACCGCTAAAACCAAATAACAGAAAAGGAATGGCTTTTTTCACCTACCCAGCACATATCTACAGCGTGCTGGGCTGGCTCTGCTCGGCACTCACTGGTGATTTAAGTCAAGTAAAGCAGAATAGAGCGGAGACCCCAAGGAAGGCCTGCTCTCTCTGCAGAGCAGTGAAATTTGAGTTGGCTGGTTAAGGGAGATTAGATTTTTGTCAGGTGGGAGGAATAGAGCGCTCAAGGGGAATTCCACCTGACTGAAGGAAGAACCGTGCAATGCCCAGGGGATGGAAGTGAAGGAGGAGCTTAGGCGTAGGTAAGATATGGAGTGTGACTGAGAATATAATTCAGTCTAAAGCCTTGGACCAACAATGCATTTGTTGACCACATATACATTTTGCATTTACAAAGGTATGAGACTTTGAGAGAAGTTTAAGAAGACATGGAAGCATGTGGTTTGTAATGATGGCACATCTCCACAGATTAGTCTATAGATTCAAAAAATAGTCAATACAAATCCTATCAAATTTTCTTCTTCTTTTGTGGAAATTGACCAGCTACTTCTAACACTCATTTGGAAATGCAAAGGGCCAGAAACAGCCAAGACAATTAAAACTCGATCACAAGCCGATGAGTGGGTGTTGTGCCCCAGCAACCAGGGCATCAGCAGGACAGTTCTGCCCTGGGCTCTGCCTCCTCAGGCCATCTCCGTGCCCTCCTTAGTCACACAGGCTAAATTTGCTTTGTCCCGTGCTTTCTCTGGGCCTCAGCTTCCTTATTCTAGACCAGAAGGAATTTGTGGCATAAAAAAAAAAAAAATCCAGTCCTGATAGGAGAAGGGTGATGCTTTCAGCCTGCTTTCCCCTCAAGGTTCCTCATTCAGTCTGTTTCCTCAGGGTCAACCAGATTTCAAGACTTACAAAAAAGCTAAAGGAATTAATATTTAAAAACTGGCAGCACCTCTAAAAATGAATATAGGCATACCCTCTGACCCGGCATTTTACTCCTACATATATGCCCAGCAAAGATGCATGTATATTTAACAAAAACTTATACTACATTGGTCAAAGCAGCACCATTCATAATAACTCTCAGCTGTGACTATTCAAAGACTCAACAACACTGCGGTATCTTCGCACAATGGGATTCTATTCAGCAATGAGACTAAAATATTTACAACCCTATGGATATAGCCCACAAACATAATGAGAAAGAAGCCAAACTCAAAGGAATACATACTGTACAATTCCCATCGATGAAGCATAAAAGTGGCCCAAACTAATCTGATAATTGTGCTGTGAGCTCTGATTTTTCATCTTCCCCAGTATCCATGCCCTTCATCACATTCTCTCGCTGAAGATGCAGAGTGCATTTCCCCAACAGGGCAAGTAAGGCATTTACCCTGGTCACACACAAAGTTTAAGGGGTTGCCAAAAACCTCAGTAGTCAATAAAAATAAAATTTTAATGTAATGTTTAAAAAAATTTTTTTGAATCCTCACGTGAGGATATGCCCATTGATCATATAAAGCAGTGGTTCTTAACCTTCCTAATGCCGTGACCCTTTAATACAGTTCCTCATGTTGTGGTGACCCCCAACCATAAAATTATTTTTGTTGCTACTTCATAACTGTAATTTTGCTATTGTTATGAATCGTAATGTAAATATCTGATATGCAGGATGTATTTTCATTGTTACAAATGGAACATAATTAAAGCGTAGTGATTAATCACAAAAAACAATATGTAATTATATATATGTTTTCCGATGGTCTTAGGTGAGCCCTGTGAAAGGGTCATTCGACCCCCAAAGGGGTTGCGACCCACTGATATAAAGAGAGGAAGTAAGAGAGAGAGAGAGAGAGAGAGAGAGAGAGACAGACAGACAGACAGACAGAGGGAGAGAGACAGAGAGATGATAGGGAAACACTGATTGGCCACCTCCCACACATGCCCTGACTGGGGATTGAACCCACAACCTGGCATGTGCCCTGACCAGGACTGAACCCACAAACTTTTGGTGTATGGGACGACGCGCCAACCAACTTAGCCACCTGGCCAGGGCCTTTTTTTCTTTTTTTTAAAAAATCAAAGTGTATGTAAAAAAATGCACGGTGAACAAAATATCAATATTTTTAATAAAGACAGAGACTGACCCTGCACGTATACAGCTCACTTTACTAGCCTCGTGCTAGTCCTGGCTGTCAGATCCTGTGTTGTGTAAACAGGAGGCCTGCATATTTCTGTTCGTTCCCTTACCTCTGCTGTCACTGTGGTCATGCCCTGCCAGCCTGCAGGGGGAGAGCTGCGCCCCATCCCTGGCTTGGGGGGACAGCTCGGCCAAGCTGAGCAGTGCTGCCTGTGCAACCACTGCAGGCGCGTCATCATGTCTTGCGTGAGGTTTTGTGGCTGTCTGTGATGTGGCAGTAGCCAACAGATACACTCAACTGTGCAGTAAACAGTCAGGATAGAGGTTACTTGTGGGGAATGGGGAATGCCCTGAAGGATGTGTGAAACGGGCTTTCCGAGGGGTTGGTAAGTTCTGTTTCTTGATCTGGGTGATAGTTACACAGTTGTGTTCAGTTTGTAAAAATTCATTGAGTTCTATGTATGATCTGTGCATTTTTCTATATTTTTATTACATTTGAACACAAAAATTAAAAAAATTGTAGATATGGGCCCTACCAATTTTCAAGGACAATTTAGCTGAGATAAGACACAGAAAAGTTACAAGCATCAAGGGCTGAAATAAAAATCCAGAATAATTGAATTTGAACTATTTAAAAAATCTGTTAAATTATATACTTTGAACTTTATCCACTATTATTCATAAAGAAGCACTTGGAATTATTTGGACCATTATTTTTAACCTCTATTAGGCCCAGACAAAATCAAAACATAAGAATATTCTCTGAAGCATTATTTCATTTGACTTGAGTTTTTGCTAAATTCATTTTTACATTTAGCTTTAAACTGACCTCATTTCACTGAAAAGAATAATTATTATGATCATTGCTTTTTAAACCATATGCTTATTGCAAATGTGTGGAAGATAAGAAAATATAGCTTTTCTATGCACAGAAATTAGAATAATTATCATTCAGCATCAATTCGTCGTCGGCAGCCGTCCGTCTCGAGAGACGATGGTGTAGCTTCTTAAGAGTCTATCTGCACCGCCGAGAATGGTTGTGCAGTCCGACTCGGGAGTGACACGGTATCTGTCTCCTCCCGTGTTAAATCGACATCTTGCGATGACGCTGGAGTGTCCTCTCCAGTGGAGCTGAAGCTACAGAGCCTGGGCAGGGTGATATGGAGGGTCTGCTGTTGCCCATGCAGCAGACCCCCCCTCTCTTCGCAGCTGAAGGATCCAAGGGAAAGACGGAGTCAATACAGCTTGGCTTCAGGTGCGCCGCAGGAGTTGCCGGTGTTGACTACAATGTCAAACCGCCTTAGGGACTCCGGCTCCGGATTTTCTGTCGGGGTTTACTCCCTTAGCCTTTCCCCTACTCAGAATCACTCTCTCTGACTTCCAGCACTGGGGTAGCAGCTTGAAAGGCACCAGTGGTATACAGGAAGACTCTGAAGTTTCTGGCATCAAGGTGAGCAGAAGCCATTGTCTCTTTTCTAAACACTCTCCCCACAGAACCAGCAAGCTGGTGCCATATCCGAGAGTCCATCAAGCTGGCTAACTCAGTTTGACCCACATCAAAGATCCCCAGACTCTGCTCACCCAAGCTGTTTTTCCACATGAGGTGGGTGGGAAAATTCCATCATCAATTTGATGCCAAAGGACAAGTAACATCTGCTTTAAGATTGAAAGAAAAGGGGAAAAACATGTATCTAAATCTAGACTTTGTGATTTCCTAGTATTTATTCTCAAACATTTATGTTGTGATCTCTCTGGAGAAAACAAACTCCTATTTAGAATGAGATATTCTACCTCGTCCAGGGACTTCCCACTCACCTGGCCCCGGCAGTGTCCTGCCTCAACTTTCCACAGCAGATGAGGGCCAGGCACAGCGCCAAGAACTTGAACTACATGAACTCATTGAATCTTGAAACTTCCCCATGGGAGTATTCGATCATTATCTCCATTTCACAAATGAAGACTCTGACACAGAGATGTTGCATCGCTTGACTGGAGTCACCCAGCAAGGAGCTAGCTAAGAGCTCACATTAAACCCAGCCAGCTGTCTGCTCTGGAGCACGTGCTCTTCATCACCAGCACCTGCTTCCGAACTGTACCATGCGCTCTCCATTTCGAAGGAGCTGTGATAAACCCCTATTGAAAGTGACTATTTTAGAAAGAGCTACCTCTCCCTGACTGATAGCTGGTATAAATCTAAATTTTTATGTATATCAGTTTGCTTGATGTGGAAAGGGACATATCTATAGAATGAATTTATAATCATAAATGAGATCATTCTGAAACTAATGACTTAAAATAATCTTTTAAAATGTATACTTTATTGTCTACTGTTCTGACTATATCACACAATAAGCCTGTGTGGTGTTTTTTACTCACTGATAGTTTCATAAATCTATGGCTCAGTTACGGATAAAGGCTCTTTAGGCAGGACTCAGCTCCTTCCCTTTGTAAAAGCGGCAGTACGCAGCACACGTGGGAGGGCAGTGCATGCTCAGAGTACGGGCTTATCGATTGATTAATGGGACTGAAGTAAATGTCTTACAGCTGAGCAGAGAGTCTGCAGAGAAACAGAACGAAATAAATGAAAAGTGTGTTCTGTGACATTGACTAGTGGTACATCTGGAAGTTATGCGAACATTTTCATTGACAGGAAAACAACAATGGTATTTCTGGGTACAGAATTTCTTCATCTGTTTTGCTCCTCTGTATTTCCTAGTCGTAGTCATTTTCCTTCTCCTCTCGTCCTCCCCGCCCAGCAAGACTAAAAAGCAGAATCTCAGGAACCTCTCTGGCTGTCAGCACACTTGAGCTTTTGGGCAGCCCACCGTGATTTCCAGTTTCCAGATTACTGTCTATTTCATTTCCCTCTCCAGGCCTCCCAGAGCCCCAGGCTGAATGCACACCCCTTCCTTCCTCACTGTCGGAAGGTGGAGCTGCGAGCTCTCAGGCAGATGGTGGAAAATCTAGAGGTTTCCTCAAGCCCCATAATCCCTGCTATGCTTCGTGCCATTGAGGAGGAGTTTCTGGGGAGACTGCCCTGGGCTCACGGTACTGTCTCCACCATGTCTCAGGAGTCACAGCCGAAAGAATTCTTGAGTGCGCTGGTGACAACCTCTGCTAAGGCTGTCTGTTATTTTTCTTGTAATTTCTATCATTAGGAATGACAATTCCTGTTTGTTTTAAACCAAGTGCTGGTTCTAATCACCTTTGATGGCAACACATTCTTGTTCCTTAACCAAATCAGCCACCAATTTCTTTCAAAAACTCAGCTACCATTTAGGAGCTTTCCTTGTGGGCAAAGTCCTGTCCTAGGTGCCTCAGGGCAGGCAAGGTGAGAGTGCAGATCTGTCCCCTGGACATCAAAACCCGTGGGACAGGAAGTTGGGGCATACACCAGCCAATCAACCCCAACACTATGACATGTGGCCTCTGATGGGGATGTGAGAATGGGGTGCTCAAAGGTGAGATTAACTAATTTTGACAAGGGGATGCAGGGAGGCCGGAAGAAGGGTGCCTCCTTTCAATTCTCATCATAGTTCTGGCAATTATTCATTCACTCCCAATTTGTAGCTAGTGCATTTAATTAATCTTCCAGCCTCCAGCTCTACTCCACTAGGAGCCTTCTAGCTCAGCCCACAGCAAATGCTCCAACCACCCAGACAGCTGTTGGACCAGAGGGGTTCCTCCTTTGGGTAACTGTGCACCCAAGTAATCCAAGATAATTTTTTCCCTGGATGCAGACTTTGGTCAACAGTAAAATAAGCCTGACTTCCATAGTTCAGTAGGAAAGGTTTTTTTTATCTTGGGGAGCGGGGGATGGGGTTGGGGTTGGCGGTGGTGGTAGAAAGCAGCTATACATTACACACAAATTGAATTATTTCTTCATTTGAAAACAGTCTACCCCAAAGGAAACCTGTTCACTGCCAGCACACTTTTGCAGTAAAGAATGCTTACCTTTGATGATCTGGGGCTGAAGCCACCTCTCTTGGAAACAGTGCCGACTGACTGCAAGGGCTTTGCGTCTTCCTCCCTTCTCAGTAAGATGGCGCTCTGATCCCCCAGTGGGTCCCACGTGGGAGCTCAGGGACTCGTGGTTGCATTTAGAATCACTTGGGGAGCATTTTAAACCTTCAGTTTTGTGGGTTCCAGCCCTAGAGATTCTGTTGCAGTAGCTCTGAAAGTAGGACCTGAAGATCTGTTTTTAAAAAGCTCTCCAAGAAAGTCAGGGTAAGCGAGGTTCGGAAATGGCTGTTGCAGGGACTGTGTGATTGGCAGATGAAATTCCTGGTGATGAGTGATATTGGATTATTGCTCTCAGGTGATTTCATTTCCAGGTACGTTGTTACCCACACGCTCTGCAGCTGACTGCGGGGAGAGAAAGTGGTTTGTTGGGCAGGGTTGATAGTGGTCACCATGTGTCAGCTGGGTGCCCTTGGCTTGTTTCTCTTGGCAGAATGTTTCCTGTGACTATGATACACCACCAGGAAGTGAAGTTGCACATACGATGTGTAATATGAAGTGATATTACAAAAAGAAATCAACCATATTGTTGCCATCTTTGCACATCCCATTTCTTTCATTTTATAGTCTTATGACTGCACTTGATACTCTCTACTTTTATTTTCCTGCTGGTATTCTCCTGGGTATTTTCTCACATTATTACAGGAACTTTTTAAACAGTTATGTTCTTGCCAGCTTTTAGTATACCTGGGTTTACACCACATTGGTGGATTTTAATATTTGGCACCAATCGGTGTTCTGGGGATTGCTGGGGCAGCCGCACTCACACTTTCACATTTTAGGTACGGTTCATCGACAGCAGTGCTGGCTTCGTGTGTTTGAATGGCCTGAAAGTCACTGTTAGACCTGTGTTCATCTGTTCCCTAACGTTTCTCACTCTCTTGGTGCAACACCCAAAAGAGACCAGGAGATGGCACTGTGCATCAACTTTCCCCCCACATTCTGCAATACAGGTGGTTTTCTGAGAACCCAGGCGAAATATCTTGAGAGAGCTTTCATTCCTTTCCTATTGGGGATAATAAACTGCTCAAATCTGCATGCTAAATGAAATCTTTAAAATAAATAACTTTTGGCTAGGAATGAAAGATGATGATGCACTGACTTTAAACCCTGCTCTAAAGCCCTAGGATCTGAACTTCACATTAAACTTGAATTTGGAGAATGTGACGAGTTGAGTGTTTACTGGTGTCTTCCGGTTACCAACAGCGAGATTAGAGGAAACGTTTGGGGAAGTCTGGAGACCAATCTGGGGCTCCCTGCTGCTCTAAAAGTGGCACGGAAAAGTGATTTCAATATAGATGGAAGTCCAAAAAAATACATATATTTTATGCTGTCCTTGGTTTAACCATGGAAATGTCAGGCAAAAGTTGCTATCTACAAAATTAGCATAAGGAAAACATCTGGTGTCAAAGACCATGCTATGCTGCCCAAGCCTTTTGTAACCACTACTGTAGTTGGTTCACCTCCCTAGCATGCTGAGATACTGCTCACAGACTGGTTGGTTTTCCTATGGTGTCTTCATAACTTCTTCTGGGGTTTGTAGTTAGAATGTGGCCTGCTGGAATGGATTTTCATTTTTGATATGCATGCAAATAACTTGACCATGACCCTGTAAATTTCCCACAGGCCCTTTTAGAATTAGGGTGTTGTTATCCCAGAGGTGGGGTCCCTGCATCATGCTTAAGAATGTCTAAGCCAATTAACTCTGTTGACTTGTGTATGGCTTTAAGGCATCCAAGGTCACAGTAACCATCTGTGGCAACATAGTCAACTTAGAGAGGAGAGAGCCTGTGTCTTTCAGGTTCCAAGAAAGATGCGCTTTAAGCCAGGCAATACATAGTTATTGGTAACCCAGAAAAATATTATAATGAGCATGGCTCAGTGTTCCTTGATGCTTAGCACAATCACCACTCAATGATGTCATCATCACCAGCAGAGCCATTTTTGTCTATACAGGACAACCCCTTTCCAAGGAATTAAGCTGATTCAGAGTTTGATCTATGTGACTCTTCATGTGACTACCTGTGTCTCCTAAGTTATTTGCTATTATACATGACAATTAGGAAGAAATGGAAAGATAACTGTGCTTATTGATAGAGTCACGAAACCGCTTAATACTGAGCCTTCCACAGAAGGGCCCCCATCACCTGCAGAAGTTTAGGAAAACTGCAAAACAGGTTTTTCATCATTTTTGCTGCCTGTGGGGTCTCTCTTATTAGCCACTGTGATGCAGACGCATACTTGAGATTTACAGTTGTTTACTTGGGAAGCAAAATCTCACATGCAACAGGAAAGGGACTTTCATATGAAGAATAAATATTTGTGTTCTATGTAGGTGGAGAAGACAGTGCCTTCTTCAGCTGAGTTTCTGCTGCTGGCTGGTTGAATGTCGGTCACATACATAATAGCTCACATTCACTGACCAAGGGACTGGCTCTGTGCTGAGCACAGTACAAGTATCACTTCTTTCACTCCTCACAAAGCTTTGTTAAGTAGGTGCTGTTATTATCTGCATTTTTTAAGGATGAAGAAATAGGCTCACAAAAATGAAGTAATTTCTCTGGCTACTAAGTGGCACAGTATGATCGAACCCAGGCTAAATAAGCCTGAGGCCATGTTCTTAAACACCACCCTTTCCTATTCAGCCTATAACTTACCAGAAACAACCTAATTTCAATCTGATTCCGTTTTTTGCCAAATAGGGCTACATGCTTGCAATTCTGTAAGTGGGGAGTAGGGTCCCATTTCTGCATTCAGATCTGCCTTCGTAGTTCTCCCCCTCCCTAGGCAGCAGGTATGCAGGGAGGTGGACAGTCACAGGGTCAGTGTTCCTGTTTTTTAATTAAGTCCTATGTGTGTGTTTAACTTCTCTCCGTGGAATGCGAGGCTACATTTCCTCTATTGTTCTCAGCATGGGACTATGTCAAAAATTCTAGACAACAGGAAAAGACCCAGTCAATATTCTGTTACATGGAAACCCTCCACTCATCTTAGTGCTCAGCAAAGTCACTGACTTAGTAGGAAAGACCACCCTGAGAGGGCATTTAGGGTTCCATCTATTGTTACTCGAGCATATTCTCTGGGGTTTTGTCCTTTCGAACTATCTTCCTTATTTCTTGCAACACAAACACTATTCTTACAAAGGAAAATTCTTCCATAGTTATGAAGAGAATAAAGTTTTTTCCATATCATCCAATATATGTAGCTTAAAAGCAAACATAAACGAAGAAGTTTTTGTTTTAAGTATTTAACTTGGGTACATGGTTTTTGAAGTCTGGAACCTATGGCTGCTCCCTTCATTTGGAGGTTCATTGTCATTTCCCTTGGGAGATCTTCTCTAGGACTGTCTGCCTTGAGAAGACTGTGTGGCACTTTGCTACAGGGTCTTGGATCAAGGGGATGTCACTATAGGCAGGTGGGGAAGGTTTCACAGAAGTTGGATGTGAGGTGGACCTTGAAGGAGGTGCTGCATTTGAACTAATAAGGAGGTGGGGTGATGTGTTTCAGGTGGAGCAAAAGGTGGAGCCAAGATTAAGTGCTGGAATTGAGCCTGTTGGTGTAGACTGGGAAGCCTGAGAGGGATAGAAGGTAACTGGCATGTGTGAAATGAAGGTAGAGACAGAGTCTAAATGGATGAGGAATGTAAAATTAATGGAGGCAGTTGTGGAGTTGGCAGGACATTCAGTGGTAATGGTAGTATTTTAGTATGGACTTACTTCTGGAAACTACCTATTCCAAACCTCACGTCTTATAGCCGAGGCAATGAAAAGTCAGGGTGGCGAGGCAGCCTTCCCAGGGTCTCACAGGGCATGAGTGGCAGAAGGTCATTCAGTGCTTGCTCCTTTGGACATTCCTGCCTCTGTGCTTGGTCTGAGCATAAACAGAAAGCCACTGTAGGCCAGGAAGCTAAGAATCTCCTTTACAACACAGTACCAGTTTGCTAGGTGTGCTGAACAAGGAGAAAATAGAAAATTCAAAGGAGAGCTATTATTATTATATGCAAAGCTTGAGGTGTATATGGTGGCTTTCTGTTTGCAGGGGAACAAGGGAGATAATCAGATGTATTTAAGGAGAAGTTGGTAGGGACTAGAGAACAGGAACATAAGCTCATTGCAAGTTTCCAATTTTGTGTTTTTGTAGAATAGTGTCAAGGGAGCAAGGGGGTGATTCTGAGCTGGAGTTTGGAATTGTTTGGTAAACCGACTGGGTGACTGACAACAGAAAATAATGTTCATTCATTTCATCTAATGAATATTTATTGAATGCCTATACTATGAGCTATTGTGCTAGGTGCTGAATAAACAAGCAATATGCTCTTGGCCCGGGACCTCCTGGAGTTTGCATTCTGGTGTTTCCTGATGGAGAAACATGGCCTTAGGTGAGAGGCACCCCCTGGAGTGATGCCTCCTGGAGCCACCTGCTGCTGTGGTGACCTGCCTCAGGCAGTGAGAACAGAGTGAGCAGCAGAGGGCTGGGGCAGAATCTATGGACCCCTGCCTGTTGCAGGAAAGATACCATCGTTATCAACAGGCTACAAGCTTTAAATACATTGTCCTAAGAGTTTTAAAACCACTTTTCCTCTATTTCTTTTTATTTAAATCAGTTATTTGAACTTATCTCCACCAAAGAGTTTTCTAAGATTCAAGTGACTAGAGTGAATGATTAAACAGGCTGTCAATGGGGCGAATGTGTCCACTGACCCAAGATAAAAGGTGACAGACTCTAATTATATTTAAAAAATTCCCCTGGTCCACTGAACTGGCACCAGCACCTTTTTTGGGGGGGTTCATTTGTCAGGATTCTTTAAGCTTGGCCTCGCTCCACCAGGTGGGGTTAAGTGCTAAGCCTTCTCTCTCTCTCCTCTTTTTTTCTCTCCCTGTTTTAACGCAGACTTGGACTGGCCTTAGGAAATTCTGACCAATGGGATCCTAGATGATTTAGGAGGTCAAGGACAGGCCTGGGAGCACCTCAAAACACAAAGGTAGTTGTTGGAAGTTAAGAGAAAATCTTTTTGAATGATAATACTAAAATTATTATTGACTTAGATTTTCAAAGCCTTATTTACTACTTTATTATGTTATAATAATTAATTTTGTTAAATTTAAAACTTCTAAAAACCTCACAGAAGCAATCACAATGTAAATCTTACAGGTAAAAGATCAATTGTTAAAAGGTAATCTGCAATAAAAAAACACAGAGAAATTACCTTAGTGACGACATTCTTAATAAGCCTTTTCCAGACATGTCTTAGGATGGGACATGTATTGAGAAAAACCATAGAATTCACTCTTTGAAAGGCTAACATTTTAAATTCCTCAAGGGCAAGAGGGAGCTATTCTCCAGACCCTTGTTTGTTCTGCCCACCCTTCACCTCTTTCCGGTGTAATTGTATGTATGCGCCATCTTTCTTTTGCTCATGGAAATGCTTGGTGGTTGGCTTCTCCTTTTCCCTGTCTGTAAGTGCAGATCTCTCTATCCTGCCTCTCATTTTTCTTTCCCAGGACAGAGTGCCTCAGGATTTTGCTTCTGTCTGCTCTGATCCCTTAAGGTTTTATTTTAAAGTTTATCTCTCAGGATGGCATTACTTCCTTTCTGTTGCCATTCCTGTTGGGAATTGGGGAAAGTGTCACTAGGGCTAGACAACAATCCTTTTTGTTCCTGCAATATCTGGGAAGGTCAGCTGTGGGAGCTGTAAATCTTAAGTCATAGAGTATCTTAAGTCTTTTCTGTGGTGCCATGCAAGCAATTTCAAACCATTAATAATCTTAGCACCAAAGCCTGTGAATGATGATTCTTGAAAAATAAAAACAGAGGGGATTACAGATTATTCCTATAATCCATAATCTTCACTCTTTGCGTTCCATGTTTTCTGGAATAGAAGTGAAGCAGAAATAAACATAGTCCAAAGACAGTTTGGGAACCTACAAGGCCATGTGCTCACATGTATGTTTATTTATTATTTTTAGGAGTGGGAGTTGGAAACTGTTATATTGGAGGTATTTGAAAAAAATTCTGGATTTTATTGAGATCCATAGCCCCTTACCCTTGTGAATACTGAAGTCACTTTGAGTGATATAACATTAAAAGGAATTTCTACCATAGAGTAGTTGAGTCAAAATGTTTAAACTGAACATGATTCATGATTAACCAGACAAATCTCACTTCGTGGTATGCACTTGGACTTGGCCGTTCAGAGGCCTGCCCGGACACTTTGGCCCCGCCCATGAGTGCCAGCTTGTACTGCGTCCCTCTCCGCCTGCCTTTGTTTCTCTCCTCTTGCTTCCCTGCTCTCCTTTCCTCCTTCGCTACCTCACTTACTCCCTCACCAGACCCCATCTTTCCTTTTCTCTGAACAGACAGTCTGTCTACCTACAGTGCGGCTCCATGCCAGCAATAATGGAGACGGCGGAAAATTTTCCTGTGGCCATCCGTCGCTCCTGCTCTCCTCCCCAGGTATGCATTCAGGTTGGCAGGGAACACAGCAGAGCTGAGACCCAAAGAGCCTAGAGATTCTTGTTGGCTCTTGCTCTCTGCTGTGTGCTTGGAAATAGCCACTGACAACACTTTCTAGAGATTCTGGAAGGATGGGAGAGCACCAAGCAAACAGCTCTTCCCCAGAGAGAGCTGCTGGACACCAGAGAAAGGCCCCCATGCTGCGCAAGCTTCCCCTCCCGGACGCCCAGCGTGCGTAGGGACCCATCAGAGTAAATACCTCCATGCCTCCTGGGCCCACCTGGCCCTGTGAAAACCCTGCCCCTGTGTGTTTGGGTTAGTCCACTGGAGAATTTCCAGGACTCTTGAAATGCTTGTGGCTAACCTGGAATTTCCTGAGAAACCGGCTGCTGAGACCGCTGCTGGCCTGCTTCAGGGATTCATGCCTCCTGTGAGCGACAAGGACGTTTGTGTAAAAGTGGGTCCCAGGAGAGCCTTGGGAATTCCTGGGCCTTCAAGTCCCCATAAGGTGCAAATATACCAACTACCAAAGTTCTAGGCTATGTCAGAGAAGGTCTAAATCTCAACCAAGCAGAGATATGTAGGCAGCTATCATGTGTCCTTGGCTTATCCTAAAAGCCAGCTTTTTAGTATTTATTGGTAAGGCCACTGACTTATAAGATCAACTACCATTTGAAGTGGAAAGGTGAAGGCTTTATGGGGCTTATTGGAATTCACAAGTTCTCATGGGCTAAGGCACAAAACAGTGGTTAAACTGTTGATGTTCCGGATAGAGACTTCACTGATCTTTCCAAGTGGATGCGATACCTAAATTCCCCCAAGTGAAAGCTCAGAAATCGTCACTCTTATTTAAGCCACAATTCAAGCACACTCAAAAGCACTTTTGGGGGCCACTACCTTTCCTTTCCTTTCAGTAGCAGTAGCATATTCTTTCTCATAAATTATATCATTCTGTTGTTTTTGATTCACTTAACAAATATTTGCTAAACAGGTGCCAAGTCCTTTATTAGGGAGTGAGAAAATAATGGTGAGCAAGAGCGTCCCAGATCCATGCCCCTTAAAAATATAAAATCACCGTAAAGCAGAGCAGAGTCCCTTCCATGCCACACCTGCAGGCACAGGCCCCAGAGCCTGGAGGACACTGACGTTCTTGTCATCTCTCCCTGCAGACACTGTGACTTCAGAAGTAGCTGTGTCAGCCCCAACCATGGCTCCAGTGCCTCCATCTTTGGCTTTTCTAGGAGAGAAAGATGTTGGGAAGGGCAAAGAATCTGCTTCTAAAACAAGAATGCGGTGCTGCAGGCCACCCTTTTTTGATAATATTCACCTAATGGTAACAGTTTCTGCAAAGTCTGCCTGACTTACATTTCTTCTGCTTCCAGAGAATAAGAAAAGTAAGTCATGCAGACTTTGCAGAAACTTTACATTTCTTTTTTTCTGGAAGAAAAAGAAATGTGTAAATGCTACCACTGTGTTCTTACAAAGTCAAAGTTTTTCACTTTCCCTCCAATCGTTGTCATTTACTCCATCAAGGGTCCTGCGCCGGAGGAGTATACTATCTGGTCAAGAAAGCAACAAATGCAAACATGCGAGCCCTTTAGGGCAGGGTCAGCAGGACACAGCCAGGAGGTCATTTCTGCAGGGCTAAAATAACCAGTGACTATGTCAGGAAGAGGATGACATCAGACTTGGAGCATGAAAAGGAGCTGAAATGTGAGGGAAGGAGGGCATTTTCACTAGAGAAAAAGTACATGGGCAGGTGTAGAAAAAGAATTATTCATGGCATGATGTGGCAAGGAGAAGACAGGCCCACCTGCAGCTCTGAGTTTAGTGTGGGTGGAAATCGAGATACTCTGCCTAGAGATACCACCCAAGGATCTCCACGGCTCATGGAGAACTTTGCTTGTGGAGGAAGTAACTCATGTGGCCCTCTGCCCATCACTACCCCCATCATGAAGCAATCAAAGATAGAAATGAGGAGAAAACAGCTTATTTCCTCATCCTTTGCTTAAAGCATCAATTTTTCACGGGCAACATTGTACATTAAATATTTTCCAATGCTGAGGGATAGGTGAGTTTCTTTAATAAACCACAGACCTCTAACTTGAAGGACATACTCACATGCTCATGTGCTTCAGGAGGGCCCACCCAACACCCTCAGTATCCCATGGCACCCCCCATGGGTCAGAATGGAAAAGCAGAGTTCCCCAAATGGCCACAGCGCCATGTTCCGTGTCTCCAGAGAAAAAGGCCCGAAAGTGCCAAGAACTTGAGCCAAGAAAGAGACCATGAAAGGTACATTTCTCATTCAAGGTGAAGCAGTAGGTACAAGGCTGTTCTGTCTGAGATTTGTGAAGCAGCCTGTGCACGAGTTGGACGGCGAATTTGACTGGCAGCCAATTGTGAGCCTGCAGTGCTGAAACCCGTTCTGTATGTCCACACCAACATGTATGCATGGCGTCATTGTGGACCAGGCTGGGAGTCAAGAGCATCCTGTGTGAGGACAGCTGCATTGCAGAATGAATGCTGGGCTCCTATACCACCACGGCCCGAGACTTTTCCAAAGAAAGCTTTCAACATACATCATCGTGAGCATTAGACAGTGCTCTGTTTGTGCTGCCTGAGGTTTTTTCAGGGATGCAGGGAAGTCTTCTCTGGTGAAATGTAGTTAATTCCAAGGTTCAGGACGCTTTAGATTAATTTTTCCTCTAAGCTATAAGAGAAAAGAGCAAACTAAAGGGGTGAACCTCATAGGTCATTTGCAAACCTACAAGAGAAGCAACAGAACATACTGTGCCTCCCTCTCAAAAAATAAGGGTTCTTTTCCAGCTTGTCACCCATTTTGGGAGCTCAGTTTTACTCATTCCTGCTTGGACTGTGAACTCTAACCCTACAGGGGTCACGTTAGCCCCCTGGGCCTGACCCTGCTGGACATCTCACTTCTTTCCCCGTGGGGGTCCAAAGCTTTCTATCAGGCAGGCCGTACGTAGTGGGACCTGTAGAAGCCGAACTGGGCTTTCAGCCAAGAGATGCAGTCAGCTGCACTTGTCTTAACCCTGAACTTCTAAATTAGACATGCCCACCCAAGAACTCCAGAGCCAACAGCTGGAACACACAAGAGAAACATGTTTGCTATAAAACACAAAGCTGAGCTTTAGGCTTTCTTTCACCATTCAGAGCAATCCTCTTCACCTCTTTCTTCATTCCCACATTGACTTCAGTACTGTTTCTACCCTTATTCAGATCCTCTTGGTTTTGCCTCTTGTTTCTGGCCTCTTGGAATTGACAACCGATTTTGGCTTCCTAAAGGTAAGCCCTCATCTTCCCTTCCTCTTCCACACTCAACCCAACCCAGCTCCAGCCTGGAGCCCATGCTAGCTTGGGCCATCCCAGTCACTGGTGAGGAATGGTCTTTTAAGGTTATGACAGAGTGTGGGGTGAGAGGAACCCTGGCTGGTTTGGCTCAGTGGATTGAGCGTCGGCCTGCGAGCTAAGTGTCGCTGGTTCGATCTTCCAGTCAGGGCACATCAGAGAAGGAAAACTCTGACTCCAAAAAACCTCCGCTGCCTTGTGGCATACCTCTTCAGGGGAAAGGCTAGGGGAGTAAACCCCGACAGAAAATCCGGAGCCGGAGTCCCTAAGGCGGTTTGACGTTGTAGTCAACACCGGCAACTCCTGCGGCGCACCTGAAGCCAAGCTGTATTGACTCCGTCTTTCCCTTGGACCCTTCAGCTGCGAAGAGAGGGGGGGTCTGCTGCATGGGCAACAGCAGACCCTCCATATCACCCTGCCCAGGCTCTGTAGCTTCAGCTTCACTGGAGAGGACACTCCAGCGTCATCGCAAGATGTCGATTCAACACGGGAGGAGACAGATACCGTGTCACTCCCGAGTCGGACTGCACAGCCATTCTCGGCGGTGCAGATAGACTCTTAAGAAGCTACACCATCGTCTCTCGAGACGGACGGCTGCCGACGAGGGGTGAGAGGCAAGAAGCTGAGTCAGGTGACAATAGGTTTCCTCCTCTGACACCTGAACCAAGGGTCACCTACCAAGGCCATGACTTAGAAGTAAGCCTTAAAGATAGGCTCCCAGAAACAGTGTCTCCAGCTACACCCTAGAGCTTCTCAACAGTAGGCAACTGGTCCACTGGCCCAGGTCAGGTCATCTGGGGGGAGGTCAAGTAGCTTTGGGAAGTTTTCAGCTACACATGGTGACTCTGCCTCCCTCTCTGCTCTCCACCACCACATCTGACCCCTGAGCTCCACCCCGCTCCCACCACCTTGACCTGGGTGGAGTCAAATCCTGAGGTGTTATTAGCAAGCTCCTCAAGTGATTCTCATCAGATGCCCTATTGAGAATTATCGTGATTAAAGGAAGATGGAAAAAGATCTGAAAACCAAAACCAAAATAATCTTATTAAATGGTTTCCTGTTGTAGTGAGAAGCATGTTCTCCAATTGTGCAGGCTTAACTATGCCCTTTCAGCTTATATATTTGGGATAATTCCTCTGAATAATCCACTCAGAGGATAAAAAGTGTTCCCAGGAATCCACACTGCTATTCTTGTACTTTAATGATTTCAGTCAATACTCATAAGACCTTGATTTCTGGTCTAGCTTCCCAAATTGAAGAGCTTCTCAAAACAAGATGAAGAACTTTCAGGGAAAGCAGGCCTGTGCCAGGGGCTCTGACTCCACTATAATAGGAGAAGAGTGGAGAGCTCTGGTTTTCTTCAGAATTCCTTCAGCTGAAGGCCTGCATCAATACAGAGCACTTCAGTGGGGTCTCAGGCGGGACTTTCCAAAACAGAGCCATTCCAAAGTAATAAACATGTTGGCTGTTTTGGAAAATGTGAGACTCTCTGGTCATCATCAGTTTGTAATTGTTGAAGTTATACAAGTGAAGTTAAAAGGAAAGAGTTGGGTAACACATTTCTCAAATCAAAATAACAAAGACAAAATTATCCCAGATATGTTATTCTGAATGACATAAATAGGACATGTTTGTTCATTAATAGAAATTCTTTATCACTCTCTCATTTTTTTCCCTAAAGAATAGCCTAGATAATCTTTGATAGATAAAACCTACTTTATAAAAAAATTTCATAAAAATAAAAGCGAAAAAAAGAAGAAAAAGAATACATTCTGAAAAGCTCACTCCACGGCAGATGTCTGATGGTTGGGATGCTACCTGCTTACTCTATAGATATACATCTCATAGCACCAGCAAGAAACACAGTTTATCCCACCAGCCTCAGGGACATCAGAACGGGCCAGGAACACATTAAGTGAGGAGGAAGATGGAGCAGGAACTGTAATGAGGTCTCTTCGCCTCCTGTAAGGACCACCCATCTTCCAAGCCCTCTCCCTCCTTGCCTGCCACTCCTCTTTGGTCTTTGCAACTGTGAGAATCAACTCTTTTACAGCAGACTTTCATTCTTACTGTGCTTTCACATTTTCCTGCCCAATGAATATCTGGTTTGTGGATTATTTTGCCCCAGACATATCCATTTGCATTTTTCCATGATGATTCGCTTTTTGTCCCTGCCATTCCCATTTTCCTAATTCCTTTAGGTTATTCCTTTGCTTATGCTGGTGTTTGTCAGATTTCTCCTTTCAGTATCATCTGTGAATTTCATTTTCAAGTTCTTTCTTACTCCCTAAGGTCGTTAATAAAACAAGTCTGAGTGAAATGGGGGAAAGGTCAGCTTCCCAACCCACCCTGGAGACCACCCTCCCCAGCCAGCCCAGAGTCCTGAGGGCTGTTTACTTCCACCCAGCACATTTTTCCATCCACATGACAGAATGGACAGCCAAGATGACCTGCCTTCATTTATGCCATGTCTCGGGACCCTTTATTAACTGCCAAACTTCAGAATTCATGGATGGAACATCTGTTCCTGTCAGTTTTCATGCCTGGGTTACACACAAAGGAAAAGAGCTTGCCTTCGCCTCAAGAACCACATGGGGAATTGTTGTCAATTTAATACGTGCAGCATGGAAACTTGACCCTCCCTCTCTACGCCCTGTGGGAAATTACATTTCCTCGATGCCTCCACATTATTCTGAGGTCTCCCTGCATTCTTTATATTGGTGTACAGGACAAGCCATTTTCCCCTTCAAGAGAGTCAGCAGGTAACCAAAACCATTCATTCCTTCTAAAATTATTTAGAAATTAGTCTGCAATGTTTTTCTCTGAACCCCCAAATTCTCTTTGTGCAAAGTGAGTTCTGCTGATCAAGGCATGACTTTTCCAACTGGCAAAGCCTAATTCCAAGTAAGTCTTGGAAAGCAGGAAAGGGGTTGAAATTGGGATGCTCAAAAAAAAAAAAAAAAAAAAAAAAGATTTAAAAATGATATTTGAGGACAGAAGGAACCCTAGAGAGAGTTCTTCTTTACCAGAACTGGCTTCTGACACTAACTAGCTCTGTGGGCTTGGCCAGTTGCTTAACCTGCCTGAGCCAATTTCGTGTCTTAGGATGAGATTGGAACGAGACAGTCCAAGGTCACTTTCAGCGATACATCTATGAGTCTATCTAAAGAATTGCACACAGTACAGAAAAGTGTGTCCTTCCCAACAGATGTTCTCACAGCAGAGGGAAGGACAGTAGGGCTCACACTGGGGATCCCTTAAGAATTACAGAGCTTTTTGTAAGCTCTCAAAGGGCTGAATGACTATAGCACTTTTTAAAAACATCATCATGAAGAAGATAGGCTCAAAGTCAGCTTTGGCCCAAAACTCTGAAGCATACAGATATGTCTCTTTTTACATATCAGCTGTTTAAAGTACTTTCTCATGTAGCTCCCACACTCATTCCCCTTGGTTGGGGGAGGAGGTCTAATAGATGATCCAGTTCTAAGCACTTCATTCAGGTACTCTAAAGTGACATAAAATGTCATTCCTAAAGGTACTTTCAAAGAAGGACTCCTTAAGTTAGCATTTAACCCATTTATTCTTGAAATATTGAGTACCTATTATGTGCCAGGCACTGGAATAAAAATTAGGTACACAAAAATGAATAAGATATAGCCCCTATCCTTGAAGAGCTCACTCTTTAACACTGGAGTCATGTAGGTGAACAGACATTTGTAACATGTTGGGAATGGCTCGTAAGATTTCTCACACAGCTTATAGCACAAATCAGAACATTTTTAAAAGTAAAGTGTTGCAATATTAATTAATATGCCCATAGAAATGCAAAAGCCAGGTCCATCATAGACAAACCAGAATATATGGTCATCCTAGCTAAACAGAGAAGCGTGTCTATTAAGCCCCTTTATGTCACCACTGGGACTGGGCCACACATTACTCAGGTAAGACCCTCACCTCAGAGAGGTGATGCCTGAAACCAGACCAACAGCAGTTTGCATTCCTATTTCATATGACTGGTGACTATTTTTTTTTTTTTTTGTAAACTATGCTATTCATCACTGCCTTCCTGACTTCCTCCCTCCCTCCCTCCCTCCCTTCCTCCCTCTCTCCCTCTCTCCCTCTCTTCCTTCCTTCCTTCTCTCCCTTCCTTTTTTCCTTTCTGTCTAGTAGCTCTCCAGCTAAAGTGGTTATTGCGAGAACTTAACATAAAAAGCCAGTATTCTAGGTGCCTATTTTATGAGGGTATAACTTCCCAGTTCCTCATAAGACAGCTCCTGGAAATCTGTTGACCTGATCCCTCTTCTGACAATTTCAATTTACTTCACTGTAAAGTCCTTAAAACACAATCCATGGAACCAATCTCAGAAGACTGGATTACAGGTGAAATTTTTTGATAATAAACTTCTTCCTTCCTCCCAGTCTTCCATATTACTCCACATCATATTGACTTCAGTACTATACCTTTTAGATTTTATGAGTTTCTATTGCAGAAAAGTAGTTTTCTGCACAATTAGCCATAGTCCAAGGTTGTGGGTTTTTTGTTTCTTTGTTTGTTTGTTTGCTTTGCCAAGCAATTAGTTTCATTTATATTTATTTCATAATCAACATGATGTCTTTCTCACCTGTCATTGCTAAAGATGCTGTAACTCTCTTAAGCTTTTAATCCTTAGCCCTATCACTCAACATACATTAAAAAAGTAATCATACTCTAGCACTCCCTGAAATCTTCTCTCCAAAATAACTAGTGACTTGGGTGAGTCTACCAGGCTAAACTCTCTACATGAGTCACCTTCATCTTCCACCTAGAGGTATAGTCAGACCTTGGAGACAAAATAAAGCACTGTCACTCATGACCTACATTTTTCCACAGCTACATCATCCAGAAAAATGTCTTCTCTCTTACAAGAAAATTGACAGTGTGGGTTTCATCTGGCCTGATGTTTATCATCCCAGTCACAAATACAATGAGGTCTGTCTGGAAAAAGTCCAGCCATTGTTAATATAATGAGAACGGTTTGCATGACAGCAATGTAACATGGCAGCCAAGGAGAGTGGCCTGGAATGCACGTATGTGAACAATGATGACTTCACTCTACTAGTCAGTGGGGGTGGTAGATATAGTTGAGTCAGCATGTGTGCTGTGTGGCCATTGCATTCAAACTGAGCAAAGTAGACCAATGAATCTACATCAAAGTTTGCATTAAGCTTAAACATTCCTCGACAGAAACTATTCAGGTGATTCAGAAGGCTGCAGCTATGGACAACTGGTGATTGGCAGCTTCATCACAACAATGTGCCCACTCATGTATCACGTCTAGTGCAGAGGTTTTTGACAAAACATGGAATCACCAAGGTGACTCAGCCCCGCTATAGCCCTGATTTGGCAGCCTGTGACTTCTGGCTTTTCCCAAAACTAAAATCACCTTTGAAGGGGAAGAGACTTAAGGCCGTCAATGAGATTCAGGAAAATATGATGGGGCAGCTGATGGCAATTGGGAGTACTGTATGAGGTCCCAAGGTGCCTACTTTGAAGGTAACTGAGGTGTCATTTTCCTATGTACAATGTTTCTTGTATCTTCTTCAATAAATGTCTTTTTTTCATATTACATGGCTGGATACCTTCTGGATAGACCTCATATAAACACCAAATCAGCATACTGCTTAGCTCCACAACTTGAAGAATCAAATGAATGCCCAATCAGAATTCATCCTCTGCCTTGAGTAATTGTTAACAAAGAAGGGCAGAAGGGATAACCATAAGCTTAGAATGCTTTAAAGAACTTACATAAATTGCATACTTAAGAATGGACCGCCCTGGCTGCTGTGGCTCCGTGGATTGAGCATCGACCTGCAAGCCAAGTGTTGCTGGTTCGATTCCCAGTCAGGGCACATGACTAGGTTGCACCTCAGGTCCCCAGTTGGGGGCACGAGTGAGAGGCAACCACACAGTGATGTTTCTCTCCCTCTCTCCTTTCCCCTCTCTCTAAAAATAAATAAGTAAACAAACAAATAACTAAATAAAAAAATTAAAAAAAAAATGGACCGATAAAAGCAGGCCTTCTGGAACAAGGAAAATGACAAGTATCTCCCATTCACTCCCTCTGCTCAGTGTTGTATTAAAGATCCCAGCAGCATAATAAGACAAAGAAAAGTAATATGAAGGGCAAGTTACAAAGGATAAAAACCAATTTTTCATTGTGGGTAAATGATAATATTTCTTAAATAGAAAATTCAAGATTCTAAAAAAGACAAAAATATTGGCATAAATAGAGAACAAGAAAATTGCAAATTAAGAATCAATACTCAGAAAAAAATCAGTGACCTTCCTCCTCTATTCCAGCAGCAGCAAAATTGACATTTTAATTTTAGAAAGAAATTTGAAAAAGATTCTAGGCACAACAGAAATAAAAATTATAAGGTGAACAGAAATATATTAAGAAAATATGGACAAAACTTTATGGAAAATATTACCAAGCATATTTGAAACAAGAAAAAACATCTAAATAAAAAGATATGCTGGACATGTAGTTGGGAGATTTCAATATCATTATGATAATAATTTGCTCAGTTCTCGCTATAAATTCAATGTCATTCACAACACTATCTTGTCACTTTTTTTGTGGAAATTGACAAACTGATTTTACAAACTCATATGAATGAAGGAAGGGTCAAGAATGGTTAAGACAATTTTGAAGAAAAAGAATAAAAACAATTCCTACCATGCTAGGTGTCAAGAGTTGCTCTAATGCTATAGTAATTAAAACAGGGTTAGTTCAGCGTGCCAATGAAATAGATGCACACCTATATGGAAACTTTGTGAATGACAGTGGGGGCAATACCCATCAATGGAGAAGGGATAAATTATTTAACAAATAATGACAGGACAATTAGCTATTTATGTAGACTAAATAAATTAAAATTAGTTTCTTACACAAAATTAAGTCTTATGGATCAAAAACTTAAATGTTGAAGCAAAGCAATACTATAAAACTTTTCAAGAATATACAGAAATATAGATTTATAACATTGGAGTAAGGAACTTATATAAGACCCCACAAGTACCAACCACAAAGGGAAAGACTGGTAAATTTAATTTCAATAAAGTTAATAACTTCTGGGTGAAAACATAAACAACATAAAGAAAAGACAGGTCACAAATTAGAAGATATCTCTAACTCTTAAAAAAGAATTAGTATCCTGAATATACAAAGATATTCTTCAAATCAATAATAAGAATAAAAAACCAAAAAATGGGCAAAGGATATGAACATATAAACAGGAAATTTACAAAGAAGAAAACTGAATATCAAAAAAATGCATGAAAACATTAAGAAAGTATTATTTCATACCAATAAGGTTAAAACATTTAGAAGTCTTATAACAGACATGCTGGCAAGGATGAAGGAAAATAAGTAGTCACATAGTACTGGTGAGAGAATAAATATCCACAAATACTTTGGAAAGCAACTTCACATTATCTAGAAAAACTGAATATAAATATAACCTGCACCAGGTAATTTTGCCTTTAGGTAATTACCTTAGGGAAACTCTCAGACATGTGCTCAAGAAGACTGCCACACAGTTGGTTGTTCCAATGTTATTTTTAATAGCATAATGTTGGAAACCATCTAAAAGGCCATCAATGGGAATGGATAAACTGTGGTATATTCATATAATGGAATACTAAGCCACTGTTAAAATGAATATATGTATAATTCTATAGCTGGTAATGTGACTAAACCTGGAAAATATGAAGTTCAGAAAAAATAAGGAAATTTATGGAATATTATTTCTGTATATCTAGATATTCAAAATAATACTATGTCTTGAGAATATAGACTAATGGAAAGATAGTGGCTAATTCCTGAGGAGGAGAGAAGAATTTATTATCTGTAATGTTTTGTTTCCTTTTAAAGAAAAAAAACTGGATTAAATATAGCAAAATATTAATATCTGTTAAATCTGGATAGTAGATGCTTGGATATTTGAAACTTTTTTGTTTTTTGTGTATGATAAACATTTTTATAACAAACAAAATAAAAATATCAAATATTAAATAAAAGACTAAATCAATACATGAATAAATTAAT
Source organism: Furipterus horrens (assembly GCF_987537825.1). Taxonomy (NCBI): domain Eukaryota; kingdom Metazoa; phylum Chordata; class Mammalia; order Chiroptera; family Furipteridae; genus Furipterus; species Furipterus horrens. The sequence goes on from NW_028327173.1 coordinate 145,716,962, forward strand.
GATTAATGGACACCCCAAATAGGGCATATTATACACAGTGGTAGATAGAATACGACGGCTACAAGCATCATTAGCAGTATCTAATCTTACTCCACATTTGACACACTTGGAGGTTGAGACCTAGAGAAATTAAGTGACTTCAAAGCCTCACTAGTAGCCCAAATTGGAATCCAGGCTTTCTACCTTGCAGTCCAGGACTCCCGCTGTGCCTGAGGTATTGAATACATGTCATTGCCATCTTCAGTAGAAGATACATGAAATTACAGGCATAAGGGATGGTATGGAGAACCAGTAATGCGACTGTCCTCAATAATGCAAAGTCATTCCCTAAAGGCCTCTCATGCAAAGAGTAACACTTATAAACTCTTCAAGAAAACTGTAGCTTATTCGTGTAATGGTTTCACTTTAAACCTCATTATAACTTCTGCCAAATGTCAGTTATGAGAAAACACCAGGAAAGGAAAAGAACTCTCCCAAGGAAAAGTTCACTGGAGGTATAGGAGCCCACCACTCCCAGCTTATTACCTGGTTGGTGGAAGATGGCATCATTCATCTCATTTATCTTTCTGAAGTTGAGTTCTCCTCAAAACTACCCAGTCAATAACACCCAATATTCTTTCTCAAACATCTCCATTCTGGTCTCTTAAGGAAACTCCAGATACCCTGATACAGACAATTTAATGGCAGAGTCTGAAGAGAGTGAGCCTCCCTATTTATTCTTTTTATTTATTTATTTTTATTTATTTTTATTTTTATTTTTTAATTTTTTTATTTTGGTTTTTCAATTACAGTTGTCCCCTTTTCCCCCAATTTCTCTCCCCCACCCAACCCACCCCCTCTCCCGCAATCATATCCCTCCCCGTTGTCCATGTCCATGAGTCTTTCATACAGGCTCTTTAATTAAACCCTTCCCTTACTTATCCCCCTTCTCTCCCTCTCCCCTCCCCCCTATTGACTGCTATTCTGCTCTTTGTTCTATTTAGTTCCTTTGTTTGTGTTGTTCTTCAGTTTCCTGTATTAGGTGATATCATATGGTATTTTTCTTTCTTTGCCTGGCTTATTTCACTAAGCATAATTCTCTCTAGTTCCATCCATGTTGTTGCAAATGGCAGGAGTTCCTTCTTTCTTTCTGCTGCATAGTATTCCATTGTGTAAATGTACCACAGTTTTTTGATCCACTCATCTGCAGATGGGCACTTAGGTTGTAAAGGAAAAAATAAATAAATGGGATTACATCAAACTGAAGAGTTTCTGCTCAGCAAAAGAAAACATCAGCAAGATGAAAAGGAAACCAACCATATGGGAAAACATATTTGCCAATGACATCACAGACAGGGGACTGATTTCCAAAATATATAAAGAGCTGATACGACTCAACATCAAGAAAACAAACAACCCAATTAAAAAATGGGCAAGGGACCTGAACAAACACTTCTCTGAAGAGGACATACAGAAGGTCCATAGACACATGAAAAAATGCTCAACATCATTAGCCATCAGGGAGATGCAAATAAAAACCACAATGAGATACCATTTTACACCAGTCAGAATGGCCATCATCAACAAATCAACAAGCAACAAGTGCTGGCGAGGATGTGGAGAAACGGGAACCCTACTGCACTGTTGGTGGGAATGCAGACTGGTGCAGCCACTATGGAGAACAGTATGGAATTACCTCAAAAGATTAAAAATGGAACTGCCTTTTGAACCAATGACTCCACTACTAGGATTATACCCGAAGAATCTTGAAACCCCAATTCAAAAGAACTTATGCAGCACTGTTTACAATAGCTAAGTGTTGGAATCCCTATTTATTCTTGGTATCCTCTCTCCATTTATCTTATCCATGGTCATCCAAGGCTTCATTCATAAAGTACACATTTGAATTGAAGACTGGGTTTTCAAAGTCCTTTCCAATGCCTAGTACTTTGTGGTAACTAACAACAATAGCTAATTTTATAAATGCTCACTAAGGGCTAGATGTTATTCTATCTACTTTTTGATTATTAACTCATTTAATCCTCATAAAACCCTGTGAGGTGAATACAATAATTACCATCGTTTTAAAGACAGGAATTGCAATAATAAGACTTAAGAACATTCTCCAAGATCACACTAATAAAGATGTGGAAGAGAGCTCAAAGCTAGGTAATTTGGTTCCTGAGCCTAATCCATCAAATACTACACCAAATTCACTTAATTCTGTGAGTGCCTACTTGTTATTGGAAAAGAACTAAAGAGAAATAGAGACAGTCAGACACTGCTCCAGTCTGAAGTCAAAAAGTGTGATGCTTTGTTCTTTTTGCTCAAGGTTTCCGAGTTGTAGGCTTTCAGCCTGGACTGGAACTGGGACTGGAGTGGGGCAGGTTGCTTTTGTGTAACTTTCTTTGTCTCTAAGTCTGTAATTCTGCAATTTTCATAGCCAGTTTTGAGAAGTCTTTATACTTGAAGTTGGGCCAATATCAAAATAAAAAGAATCATCTTATAATAATAGAACTTAGGTTACAGTCAACTCACAGATGAACTAATGTAAATTGTGGAGACACAGATATTATATTTCTCTTCTTCTTCTTCCTACCATTCCTATAATGTATATACCACATGTTCTTTATTCATTTACCTGTTGATGGACACTTAGGTTGTTTCTATATCTTGACTATCATAAATAATGCTGCAATAAACATGGATGTGCAGATATCTCTTTGAAATTGTGATTTCATTTTTTTAATAGATATCCAGAAGTGGATCATAGAGTAGTTCTATTTTTAATTTTTTGAGGAACCTCCATACTGTTTTCCATAGTGGCTGCACCAGTCTGCCTTCCCATCGACAGTGCACTAGGGTTCCCTTTCCTTCATATTCTTTCCAATGCTTGTTCTCTTTTGATCGTTTATACCTATTAAACTATTATATGTCTTCTTTGGAAAACTGTCTCTTCATATCTTTACCCACTTTTTAATCAAGTTTATTTATTTATTTACTATTTATTTAGCTATTGAGTCATTTGTATGAGTTCCCAAAATTACTTTATATATTTTGGATATTAACTCTTACCAAATCAATGGTTTACAAACATTTTCTCCCATTCCGTAGGTTGCCTTTTTCATTTTGTTAATTGTTTCCTTTGCTCCGCAGAAACTTTTTAATTTGATGTAGTCTCACTTATTTCTGCTTTTGTTGCTTGTACCTTTGGTGTCATATCCAAAATATCGTTGCCAAGACCAATGGCGAAGAGTTTTTCTCCCTTTTATTCTAGGAGTTTTATGGTTTCAGATCTTACTTTAAGTCTTTAATCCATTTTTAGTTGATTTTTGTGTATGGTGTACCACAGGGGTCTAGTTTCATTTGCATGTGGATATCCAGTTTGTTGATTGTGTATTTATTTCTGGGCTCTCTATTCTAAGTATCTTATTCTATGTGTCTGTTTTTATGCCTGTACCATACAGTTTTGATTATCATAGCTTTGTAATAGTTTAAACCCCAGAAATGTGATGCCTCCATCTTTGTCTTTCTTGCTCAAGATTGCTTTAACTACTCAGGGTCTTTGTTATTTCATATGAATTTTGGGATAGTTTTTTTTTCTATTTCTGTGAAAAATGCCATTGGGATTTTCATGGGGATTTAGTAAATCTGTAAACTTTTTTGTATAGAATGGTTATTTTAACAATACTAATCTTTCAAGCCATGAACATAAATGTCTTTTTATTTATTTTTAAAATTTTTTTCATTAATATTTTGTAGTTTTCAATGCATAGCTTTTTACCTCATAAAACGTATTCCTAAGTGTTTTATTCTCTTTGTTGCTATTGTAAATGGGATTGTTTTCTTAATGTCTTTTTTCAGTAGTTTGTTGTTAGTGTATAGAAATGCAACTGATTTTTATGTGTTGATTTTGTATTCTGGCACTTTACTCAATTCATTTATTAGTTTCAACAGTTTTCTGGTGGAGCCTTTAGAGTTTTCGCTGTATATAAGTTCATGTCATCTGCAAACAAACACAATTTTACTGCTTTCTTTCTAATTTGGATGCTTTTTATTTCTTTTTCTTCCCTAACTGCTCTGGCTAGGACTTCTTAATATTATTTGAATAAAAGTGGTGAGAGAGGGCATCCTTGTCCTGTTCCTGATATTAGAGGAAAAGTTTTTAACTTCTCACCATTGAGTATGATGTTAGCTCTGGGCTTGCCATATATGTATTTTATTATGTTGAGGTACATTTCTTCTATACCTAATTTGTTGAGAAGTTTTATCATGAATAATGTTGAATTTTATCACTTTCCCCAATCTCCATAATGTATCTCCAGACATATGTGTAAAAAGAAACTCACTTAGAGGGAGAATATTTGGAGACGCAAATCCAAGTAAGTATTTATTATACCATTCTTCTTCTTTTATCTTTCATATATATAGTCCAATTTGTTTAGATGTATTTTCCTTCATCAAATCCTAAAACCAGGGCTACAAGTTTGTTAGAGGATATCCTTTCTTCAGTGTCTCAAAAACCACCTTATTAGAGGGTTCTTCCTGACCATCCTGTAAAAAATTACACAATACCCTCTTTTTATTTTATTTATTTATTTATTTATTTTTAGAGAGAGAGGAAAGGAAAAAGAGAGGGAGAGAAACATCACTGTGTGGTTGCCTCTCATGCACCCCCAACTGGGGACCTGACGTGCAACCTAGTTATGTGCCCTGACTGGGAATTGAACCAGTGACACTTGGTTCGCAGGCCAATGCTCAATCGACTGAGCCACAGCAGCCAGGCCACAATACCCTCTGCACTGCCACTTCCCTACTTTGTTTTTGTTCACATACCTTGTGCTGCCTGCCATTTTATATATTCATCTGTTTATTGCCTCTCTCCCTCCCCTATAATGCACTACAAAGACACAGCTTTGTTCTGTTCGCTGAGGTATCATCATTGACTAGTGTAGTGTCAGAAATGAAACCTGGCTCTGCATTAATAGGTATTTCAAAAATAAAATACTAGAATTTAGAGAATTTTCTCTTTTTCTTTTTCTTACATTCCCTCTAGTCCTCACTGCTTTGATGCTCTCTGGCCCCTTGTAATGCATGACTTTTTCTGTATCTAATTAAACTGCTCTGGTTATTGTCCCCATGAATTTTGGCCTGCTACAAACCATTCTATCCTGTCGTGGAGGCAAAAGCCTCTTTGCTTCCTCCCATTCCCACCCAGTGACAGTTCTATCAGTTCAATCTGTCTTCCTGTTTTCTGGAAATTGAGTGGATTAGAAAGGATCAAGGCAGCATCCTCTGCTGTTTGACCTAATGCTGTCATGCCCTGAGGGCCTGGGAATAACATTTCTACTCCTGCCTTTGCTTGTTCCTCACAGCAGATTCAGCTCATTGGTTAACATTTCCTCGTTTTCTAACTCTGTATCTCTTGTAATGGAGACCTGATCATTTTTCCTTTGGGCATCATGATGTAATGGGGTCTTGCTTAAATTTAAGGTTTGTTTATTTATTCCCCTTCAATAATTAATGGGTTATATTGTCAATCATTATCTTATATATTTGACTAATCTGTTATAGTGAATGGTAACTTCATGATGTGGATGCTAGTAAAGCACTATGAATTAACTTTCTGATTAATTAACTATGGGTATGCCACAAAACCATGTTGGAATATTGAATCAAAATTAAAAAAAAAGATTTCAGTAAGTTCTAGTGGTGTACAGAAACTTGTAGTATGAAATAGAAGAGAGATAAACATGAAATGCTACATTTAGACAAAAGAACCCCCCCACCCCCCCAGCAATTTAGCTGAGATCAAAATAGAGGAATATGGATGGCTTAAAAGCAGGTTTTTGTGTTTACTCACCACAACCTGTAAATGAACCCTAGCTGGGATGGGGCTGCTAAGCATAAGGGAATAACAGTTTAGGCTCTTTCTAATAGGAGTGTGGTGTCCAGGTTAGTCCTACTTTTCCTGGTCACACCACATCCGAATCATTCCAGTTTTGTCCTTCTTAAAGTGGACATGGATTAAACAAGGACTCATAAGGAGAGTAAAGGATTTAAATGGAAATTTTAGATCATAGAAAAGACTTTTTAATAGTTGTTTTTAAATGGTGGAAGTATTGCCATGTAGACTCACTTTGCATGTGTCTACAAGACAAAATCACCCAAGTCCTACAGAGGTGTAACTTGGGATCACATAACAGCAGACATGTTAATAGTTAGAGCTGTTGGATGATAAGGGCTGCTCTTGTTAGGTGGAGAAATCCCTGTTCTTGGAGGTATTCACACAGAGAATGGTTGTTCCCCTGTGAAGAATATTGTAACAAAACAGAAGATTATAGGAGATGACTGCTAGGGTTGTTTCAACTTTGAGATGCTCAGCTGTGGAATAATTTTGCACCGCCACCTCCATTCCATGAGCGGCAGTGAAATAGAGAAAAAAAGAATCATGAAATTGTCTTTAGCTTAGGAACTTGCAACCACTAAGGAGACTAAGTGGATCAAAGAGAAGAGAGAGGAACAGTGGTTCTAATTTCTTTAAATGTTTTTTTTCTTTTTTAAGTGACCACTCCTCCCTCTTGCCTTTAAAATATTAAATGTTATATAGGACCTAATTTGGAAACTGAAGAGTAATTTGAGTGGGCAGGACTTGGGGCTGTTGCTGACCTGGAGCCCCATCTACTCAGTTCCCTCAACCAACCCAAGAAGTCCCTGTGGTGTCTCTTTGGAACCTAGCGTTCCCTAGAAATCAGTGTGAAACCACTAAGGGAAGCCTGGGAGAAACACCTTGGATTTGTAAGAAGAAAATTGGGACATTCTGGGAGAACATTGTCCAGTTTCTTTAGCCCATTAAATGCACTATGTCCACATAAGTAAATCCAGCAACAATAGAAAAAAATGCTGAGGAACTTCTTCAGCTCAGTTCCCCTCTACCTCTTCTGAGTGCCTGATTTATCGAGTCCCCTGATTTCTCTCTTTTGGCCCTGTGTCTTATGTCCCACTTTCTCCCCTGCCTCTTCAGATTTAGTGAACTAGTTTATGATTTGCTTGCTGTATACAACTGGGTCTGCTTCTCACTTAGGCATCACTTGTCAGGGGGGAGAAATGGTGGTAAACTTGTAGAGTCCACATGGGCAGAAGACCTAAGTGGGGGTCTATAGCCTAAAATGTGAGGTCTTGCTACTCCAGAGTAACCTACCTGTGAAATCCCCAAGTATGGATGCTCAAAGATATATGCTGGAAGCTGTGGCAGGAAACTGCAGTATCTCCTCTTTCCTGTCCCTTTTATCACACATGTAGGAAATACCTTTGATCAAGGGGAGGTGGAAAGATAGGAACAGAATGGTATAGCAATGTACAGCATCTTTAGTGGTCAGAGACCAACACAGTACATTTGCGCTATTTGGAAAACTTAATAAAGGTGAGGGCAACATTTGGGGGAAGCCACAAAAGATAAAGCTGGTGCTACCCTGATGTCAGAAGAGGCAAGGGAAAGACTGGTTGCTGAATCCAGACAGAAGAAACTGTATAAATAAGGCTGCCCAGCAGGAACTGTTGCCTTCACTAGAGGAAAAAGCCAATGACAGAATCATCAAAAGTGGAGATAAAGGAGTAATACTCTGATTTTACTCTTCTTTTGCCATCTGCCCCACTTGCTGAACCTAATGAGAAGTCAGATATCAATGGAAGCCCCTGATAGAATCCATACATGTCAGCCCCCTGGGTTTGTAGCAGGGCAGAAAATGAACCTGAAAGGACAAATGGAAGATATGCAGCATCAAGCCTCAAAATTCAGGCCAAGCTATGTTTCATCTATGTGAGGACCATCATATTTACCTCACCTCTCTTTTACTTACATCCCAATTGTAATCATGTGTTTTACTGATGGTTATGCAATATAGATGGATAAAAGACAATCTGCTATTTTTGGTGGACAAGCTCATTCTTACTGAAGTTAACACTGAATATTTTCCCAGTCATTTCTCTGGAAAGTGAAGCTAAAAGAGCAGTTTAAGGTTATCTCTTTCTCCCTCTAGTTTGACATTTGCCTTCTCTGTTCTTCTAAGCAGGCAATTCAGGATCTGAGGTACATGGTTGACTACAACCCCAACATTGGGGAGCATCTTTCTGCTTTAGAATTGACCACCAAAGGTGATGAGTAAATAATAATTAGACTGGAATATATAACCTTATTCTGTTCAATTGTTCAAAGATACACATTATATAATGATAAAGGGGTCAATCATTAAGAAGACATAAAATTTATTAATATATTAGCACCCAACTTAAGAACACCAAAATATATAGAGCAATTATTAATAGATCTAAAGAGAGAAATAGGTACATTACAATAGGTGGAGACTAACACCCCACAACAACAATGGATAGAGCAACCAAACAGAGTGACAACAAGCAAATTATGGCCTTAAATGACTCATTAGATCAGATGGACTTAATAATTTATACAGAACATTCCATCCAAAAACAACAGAATATACATTATTCTTAAGTGCACATGGAGCATTCTCAAAGATAGACTATATGCTGGGACACAAAACAAGTCTCAATAAATTTAAGAAGATTGAAATCATACTAAACATCTTTTCTAACCACAACTGTATGCAATTAGTAATCAACCACAAGAAAAAAGCTGAAAAATCACAAATATGGGGAGATTAGACAACATGTTACTAAGAAACTATTTGGTCAATGAAGAAATAAAAAATACATGGAGACATAAAAATACCACATGCCAAAATCTTTGGAATTCATCAGAAGCAATACTAAGAGGAAAGTTTATAGCAGTATGAGCCTTCCTCAAGAAATAAGACAGATCCCAAGTAAACAATCTAACCTTATATCTGAAGGAACTAGAAACAGAAGAACAAAGTAAGCCCAAAGTCAGGGCCCTGGCTAGATATCTCAGTTGGTTAGAGCATTGTCCCAATATGCCAGGGTTGTGGGTTCGATCACCAGTCAGGGCACATGCAGGAATCAACCAATGAATAGAAATAAGTGGAACGGCAAATTGATCTCTCTCTCTCTCTCTCTTTCTCTCTGTTCTCCCCTCACTCTCTCTTTCTCTCTATCCCCTTTCCTTTCACTCTAAAAATCAATAAATAAAAAAAGATTCTTAAAGCCCAAAGTCAGTAGAAAGAAGGAAATAATAAAATTCAGAGTGAAAATAAATAATATAGACACAAAAAGGAAATAGAAAAGATTAATGGAACTAAGAGCTTTTTGAAGAGGTAAACAAAATTGATAAACCTTGAGCTAGAGTCACTAAGAAAAAAAGAGAGAAGACTCAAATAAATAAATAAATAAATCAGAAATGAAAGAGAAGTTTCAATGGATGCCACAGAAATACAAGGGTCATAAAAGAATAATAAGAAAGGCTATAATCCACCAAATTGGACAACCTAGAAAAAAATGGATAAATTAGAATCATACAACCTTCCTAGATTGAATCATGAAGAAATAGAAAATCTAACTAGACCAATTACTAGTAAAGAAATTGAATTAGTAGTAAAAAACCTCTCCCCAAAGAAAAGCTCAGGACCAGTTGACTTCACTGGTGAATTCTACCTAACATTCAAAGAATGTTTAAGACATATCCTTCTCTGAATGAATGCTTCCTAACTAATTTTACTAGGCAAACATTACCCTGATACCAAATCAGACAAGAACACAGAAAATTCCAAGCCACTATCTCTGAAGAACATAGATGCAAAAATCCTCAACAAAATATGAGCAAACCTAAGACATCAATACATTAAAAGGATCATACACCATAATCAAGTGAGATTTATCCCAAGGATGGCAGCATGGTTCAACATGCATAAATCAATCAGTGTAATACACCACATTAACAAAATGCAGGGTAAAAATTATATGACCATCTCAACAGATGCAGAAAAAGCATTACAAGACACCACATCCATTCATGATAAAAGCTCACAATAAAATGCATATAGAAATAAAATACCTCAATATAATAAAAGCCATATATGACAAACACACAGCTAACATTATACTTACTAAACAGTGAGAACCTGAAAGCTCTTTCTTTAAGATTAGGAACAAGATAAGACTCACTCTTACCATTTTCATTCAACATATTATTGGAAGTCATAGCCAGTGCCATTAGGCAAGAAAGAGAAATTTAAAAAAATAAGGCATTCAAGTTTGAAAGAAAGAAATAAAACTGTTACTATTTGTCAATGACACAATTTAACACATAAAAAACCCTAAAGACCTCTTCAAAAAAAAAATCAGAAATAATAAATGACTACAGTAAAGTTTCAGAGTACAAAAACAAAAATTGGTTGCATTTCTATACACTATCAGAAAAAGAAAAATCCTATTTATAGTTGTATCAAAAACAATAATGTACCTGGGAATAAACTTAACAAAAAAGGTAAAAGACCTATTCATTGAAAATTATAAGACATTGTGGAAAAAAATTAAAGACACACAAAATGGAAAGATACCATATGCTTATGAATTGGAAGAAATAATATTGTTAAAATATCCATATTATATAAAGCAATCTACAGATTTAATGTAATCCTTATTAAAATCCCAATGGCATTTTTTACAGAAATAAAACAAAAAAAATCTTATAATGTGTATAAAGTTAAAAGAGCCAAAGCAATCTTGAGAATAAAGGACAAAGAGAGAGGTATCACATGCCCCGATTTCAAACTATACTACAAAGCTATAGTAATTAAAGCAGTATGGTATCATCAGAAAAGAGGCACACAGACCAATGGAACAGAATTGAGATCCCAGAAATAAACTCAATAATATATGGACAATTAATTTACAACAAAGGATCAAAGAACATACAGCAGAGAAAGAAAAGTCTCTTCAATAAATGGTGGTGGGAACACATGAACAGCCCCATGCTACATAACGATAGACCACTATCTTATACAATACACAAAAATGAATTCAAAATGGATTAAAGACCTGAATGTAAGACCTGAAACCATGAGCTACATTGAAAAAACTTAGAGGCTAAACTTCTGGACATCAGTTTAGCGCTATTTTTTGTGGATCTGACTCCAATGGCAAGGAAAACAAAAGTAAAAACTAATGGAACCGCATCAGACTAAAATGCTTTTACACAGCAAAGAAAACCATCAACAAAACAAAAGAGCAAACAACAAGATGGGAGAAAATATTTGAAAATTATATTTCTGATAGGGGTTAGTAGTCAAAATATATAAAGAACTCATACAACTAAAAAACAGCTAAACCAAAAAAAAAAAAAAACCCCAAACAATCTGATGAAAAAAAATGGGCAGAGCCTCTGAATAAGCATTTTTCCAAGGAAGATATACAGATGGCCAACAGGTACATGAAAAGATGTTCAGTATCACTCATTAGGGAAATACAAATCAAAATCACAATGAGATACCACATCACACATGTTAGAATGGGAATGTCTATTATCAAAAAGACCAGAAATAACAAGTGTAGGAGAGGATGTGGAGAAAGTGGGCCCCTTATTCACTGTCAATGGGTTCGTTAAGTGGTGCAACCAATATGGAAAACAGTATGGAGGCTCCTCAAAAAATTGAGAATTGAAAGGCTGTATGATCCAGCAAATCCTCTTCTGGGTATTTATTCAAATAACATGGAAATATTATTCAAAAAATATATGCACCCCTATGTTTGTTGCAGCAGTATTTATAATAGCCAAGATCTAGAAACCACCTGAGTGTCCATTGACAGATGAATAAATAAAGATGTGATATTAATATACAATAGAATATTGCTCAGCTATAAAAAAGATGAAATATTGTCATTTACCAGGACACAAATCTTATGGGTATTATGCTAAGTGAAGTAAGTCAGACAGAAAAGGACACAGACCCTATGATTTCACTAACACGTAAAATATAAAGCAAAAATGAAACAAATAAACAAACAAAACAAAAACAAATTTATAGATTCAGACAACTAATTGGTGTTTAACCTAGGGGAAAAAGGGTGGGGGAAGGGTGAAATGAGTAAAGGGAGTCAATTATATGGTGACAGATGGAAAGTAGACTTTGGTGGTGAGCATGCTATAATGTGTACAGATATTAACTTATAATGTACACCTGAAACTTACATAATTTTATTAACCAAAGTAATTTAATTTTAAGAAGATTGGTATGGAAGAATTGATATTATTATCTGAAGTAATTGTAACACTTTACACAGAAAATTTAATGGAGCTGAAAAGTTACTCTCATTTCTGTAAATTAATGGATGCCAATTAAAAAACTGTAATGATACATATTTTTGATTCCATGCAAGTAGCACTAAAACCTATAAAGCTAGGAATAGAAAAAATTTTAAGCTAATTAAATGTAAATTGGTACACAATAATTTTATATTTGTATAATCATGCACTTGAATACAATTCAACAGTCAATTTGAACAAATTGACTCTACCTCTATCAACGTTGAAGAAATAATTATCTGGAAAAGTTTTTGAGTAAAAATTATCAGATTATAGAATATCTGGAGTATGATCTTATTTTTATAAATTAAAAACATGCAAAAATAATACTGCATAACATAAGTGGACTTATATATATGTTGTGAATGTATAAAACATGAATGAGAAAATACTATACCATGTTCAAGATGAGGAGCATGAGAGAAGAATAGACTGGGAATTTAAGCATTCAACGGTAATATCTTATTCCTTTAAAGAAAGTTTTGAAGCAAATTACACAAAATAATAAGATTTTTGAAATCTGGATAGTAGGTATCTGGGTGTCTGTCAATGTATTACATGAGTAAACATTTAAAAAAATTAATAAGTGAGTAGGAAGTGAAGAAATGTGCATAAAGTACATTGCCAGCACTCTGAGCAAATCTGACTATGTATAAGAGCAGGGAAATGCTCTACTTTCCAAATGGAGAAGGGCTGCAAGAGGAAGCCAATGCACGGCTTCCTTAGGGACCAGGGCTTTTCAGACTCCTGTGACTGCTTTATTTTAGGTGCAGAGCTAGCCTGGCTGCAACATATCTCAACTGCTTTTCATCATCAGGATGATGAATTCTGCCCATTTATCCAAAACACACATAATGAGGAAATGCAAGTAGCTACATTTTCCTTTGAGGTACTATAAAATAAAGAATTATTTTCTGAATCATTTAAGAGTTATTAAATCATGATTGGTAGAACTGAAGTGCTGATTATTGTATTGTAATTCTTCAAAAGTTAACAATTCTTTGGTCATTCCCAAAATAGCCCTGTTTTCTTAATACTTGAGCTTACTGTAATGTCATCTTGTTTCAAGGGACTTGATGGTAGTTTCTGTATTTGCTTTTGTTTCGATTATTGCCTTGATGATCTTCAAATCAGACTAATCGGAAACTGGGAAAAAGCCCTTCCCTTATTCTAAATCTGAAAAGAAAAACTTTTAGTTAAGAACACACTTATGTTTACCAATTGAAGAGTTAGTTTAATACAATCTTTTTGGCAGGACAATTCCCCGGTGCCAATTAAAAATTGAAATGTACAATATGTGACACTTCACCAAGAATCTCTATTTCTAGAAATCTATCAGGTAGCCTAGCTCTGAGAAACCGCCCGGAGATCATTCTAGGATTAAACACCAGGGTTATTGAAGGAAAAAAGGGATGGGGGTTGCAGGGAAGAAGAAACTCCCAGACTAATTCAAGGGCCCATAGGAGCAAGGGAAGCAGAAGAGAAGTGACTCCCAGTCCACCTGGAGGACCCATAGGAGTCACCTGGCTGTGCGTTTGCAGGCGCCTTCTCCACACTTTGCCAAACACACATTCAGTTAGGGTGAGTTTACCCATCAACACATTCAGCAAGTTATTTACATCTCCCTGCTTTTTCCCCACCAGGCCAGTCAATATATTGTGCTAGGTCCTTCAACATTTCTTCTGGGAATGAGCAAGCCCATTTTTATTTCCTATGGGAGGGGCTAGGACCAGGTTAGTTTGCATATGGTTCATTTGCATACATCAAAAGTTCAGGTGGGCAGTCCAGCTGCCTCCATCAAAAATGGTTTCACCTGGCTGCTGTGGCTCAGTGGATTGAGTGTCAGCCTGAGAGCCAAGCGTCGCTGGTTTGATTCCCAGTCAGTGCACATAACTAGGTTGCATGTCAGGTCCCCAGTTGGGGGCGCGAGTGAGAGGCAACCAGACAGTGACGTTTCTCTCCCTCTCTTTCTCCTTTCCCTTCTCTCTAAAAATAAATAAATAAACAAACAAACAAATAAATAATTTAAAAAAATGGTTTCATATGAGCACAAGGTTATGTGTAAAAGGGAGTTAATTGTAAAAGATATTCACTGTAATATTATAATGAACACCCCTAAACATACAATTAATTGTACACTCAAGAATATACTAGTAATAACTTGGAACTCAGCCAGTGTCCATCAGTAAGGGAATAGATTAATACATTATGGAACACCAATGTTACATAATCATAGTGTTACAGAACCCCTGGGCTGCTCCAGTTGAAAACAAACCCACGGGCTCTTTAGTTAGGGGCCCGATTGCCCGCCGCCAAAATTATAACTCTCAATACCAGAGTTTAGCGAAAAGAAAAAGAATTGTTTATTTAACAGTTATATAGATTTAGTTATTTGCGGATTTCTGTTGTTAAGTCTTACGCTCTTTAAAATACCCACAAACACATATCCTTGCCTCCCCCCTACCAAACCGAGCCAGTTTTTAGGAAGGTCAGAAACACAGTTTCCCTACTTTCCAAACACAGTTCAGCTTTACCAGCAGCTGCCAATCATTCAATCCTGATTGGGGAGGTCCTTTCTGTGCTATGGTGCCCTCCAGCTCTCAATGCAGGACCGCCTGGATTCTCAGCCTCCTTATAAACTGCCTTCTTCCTGCAAACCGCGTGGATCTCTTCTCCTTCTCAAAACCGCATGGCGAGAGCCTCTTAAAGCAGCCTGAAGACCCCTTCTCCAAGCCACATGGAGAAGGCCCCTTCACCAAGCCATGTGGAGGGAGCACGCGAGAGAGCGAGAGAGCGAGCGCACGAGCGTGCCAGAGAGAGAGTCAGAGCGCCAGAGCCAGAGCGCGAGCCAGAGAGCGAGAGTCCCAGAGTGAGAGCACGAGCGAGAGCCAGAGAGAGTCCCAGTCTAAAATGTCTGCAGCTGCTTATATATCCCTGACTGCGTCATCTGACGCAGTGGGCATTGCAAACAGTTCTGACCATTCACAGACCCTTACGTAGGCTCTGTGTGCTTTCCATACTGTCCCCTGGTTCAAGACTCCTCCCATCTACCTGAGGCTTTGGATGCATTAAAGCCATTTGCATAAGAAAGACACTAGCCACCAGCCTCAGGCATGTGGAGGCATTCCAAAAGCTGCTTCCTTCTCCCCATCCCCCAGCTGCAAGCTCTGGGGATTTTTGGACTCCCCTGTTTCTGTAACAATAGGGCAGTTAAAAATAAATGAGAGCTCTCTCCATATAGAGATACAAGGTCAACTTCTAACATATTGTTAAGTGAAAAAAACAAAGTTATGAAGAAATACATATGATATGATTCTATTAATGTAAAGAACCCCAAACCCACATATATGCAAATATAAAACATACACATATGTATGTTTATAACTCAAATTGTTAACAGTGATTACTTTTGGGTAAAGAGTTTCAGTTGGTGAGATAATGTGTTTAAAATATATTGATATACATGTAATATATTAATATTTAATATGTGATATAAATATATATTTAAATATATTGGTTTATATTACATTTATGTACTTTAAAATTTTTACCATATTAATGATTATATTAGTATACCTTTCTGAATCTATTATGTGTCTATTCACATTTTTGAATTTTCAAAAGACTCAAATTCTCAAAGTATGTTGAATAGAAGTTCTATTATCTTTGAGACTCACTTGTCATATGGGTTAGGAGATAATGAGAATATTTTTTAATAAAGTTATGCATGTTTACTGTGGAAAATTTAAAACTACACAAAAAACTTTCAGGGAAAAGAGTAAATATTAATCATAATCTCATTATAATGTGTTTATGCCTTCCTTTCTTTTATCCTGATTTCTTTTTACCTAATGCATATATATTTACTATGTCATAAAAAGCTTTCAAAAATGGAATCACATAGATTCTCCATCATTTACTTAACTATTTCTCATTGGTCTCAGATTTGGTAAACAGCCATGAAATCTGGTTCTGAATGAGAGGCCATAAAATATTTGTGAAATTAAAGACCATTTGGTGATGTGGCCTGCATGGTCTAACATGGTCAAGGGAAAGAAAGAAATCTAGGAGACACATCAGCATGGACCAAAACAGTTGTTGGGAAGCAATGGGTAGAAGCACAGATTAAATGCTTTCTCTTTCATCTCTTATTGATAGTTTTGGCAGAACTTATCCATGACTGACATAAATTGAGACTAATTTTGAAGAAACCTTCTATTTTTATATATTGGGAATAGTAACAGTCCAGCAAGGAGGCCTCATCCTGAGTCCTATCAGATAGGCAGGATAAAAATTTTAAGGAAAATGGGCCGCAATGGAAAAGACTCTCAGACCTTAAGATTCATGGGCGGGAGGCTCTAATTTATTTGGTATTAGAAGAAATGGGCAGAGTTGCGAGGCACAGGACAAATACTGAAGCATCAACTGCAGGTGTGAAAGTGCAACTTTTCCTAAGGTTCATTAAATCACACAGCTTCCCTCGGAGAGGGTCTCCCCGGTAAACCTTGCCTTCCCTTTCCCAGGCCAACGAGCAGAGGTCCTGGCTCCGGCCACCCAGGCCTGCCGTGGAAGCATTCATGGCATTTGCAGCAGAGGCCTCGGTCCTCGTCCTCTGTGCCCATCGGCCCAGGCGCAGGAATTCCTTCCCCACTCTCAGATGGCAAGGGCTTGAGGTTTCTCTTTCTGTTGCACTCACTGCCCACTGAGACCACAAAGGTAGTGGAAGGCTTTAATCCTTTACGAATGGTTTGAATAGAAACCACAAGGCCTGGAAATTCAAGGACTTTGGCAAAAATGCTGTTTTGTTTCTCGTGTTCCTAAATTGATCTGGCCAGTGCCTCCAGTGACAAATACTGAACAGCGCTGGGGACTGTGTGTGCTATAATTAGGCTGGTGGGTTGGACCGGGGCTTCTGTGGAACTGGGCCTACCCAACCTGCTATTCTTGCAGCTACGTTGTGGCCTCAGTACACCGGCTGGCGGCTCCCCAGGATCCACAGCGAGGCTGATTTGTATTAGAAAAAGAAGCTCATCGCTACTTCTCACTAACACATGTTTGGTTGTTTTTTTTTTTTTCTTTCTGATCAACTATTGCCAAACCGCACATTCTGTGACAAACAGAGCCTACTTAATTCTCTAGGTTGTGGAATTTCCTGGATCACTTTCGTATCTCTTGCTGAAATGCCTCCAGGGAAGAGCACTTAATCAATCATTCATTCTTTTGTTTGTTCATTTATTCATTCAATACACATTTATTAAGCATCTATTATGAGTATACTGTTCTTGAAACACTGTGCTAGGGAATAATGGAGAATAAAAATAGATCTAGGTCTGCTCTGATAAAGCTGTATTAAAAACTAGGTTAAGTGCTCTGACGGAAACAAGCCACCACATGAGAACACATGACATGTTCCATGGCAGATCATAGGCAAGCGTATCACAGAGCTCATCTGCAGCTTGGACAAGGAGGCTTGGAGTTTGAGGTGTATTGCAGAAATTCTTTTTCTTGTGGTCTTCAAGGGTGGGTGATGATGATTTTGCCATAGTGTACAATTCTGGTTGGTCAGGCCAGATATATTCAGTATACAGGTATTGTCTTATGTTATGAAGCTGGCAGCTATTATTGATGCGGTAGGCAGTTACAGACAGGAGCAGAGTAGGAACAATAGGCCAGATACAGGTTACCAGGGTGCAGATCCCTGGGTGCCTAGCAATGGGCAAACCTGGGAAAACAAATATCGTCGGGCAGACCTTGCTCCTAGCATATCACTTGGTCAGGTGGTTCAGACCCTCCCCGACCTTTCCTCCCCTGGCAAGTTGCTAGTCACGTGCTAGGCCCCCTTATAGGAGAAACAAGGGAGCCAGAGAATAGCCTCTTAAGACTCACATATAAGCATTTGCTCAACCACTTCCCTCGGCATGAGGTTCTGGCCTGTATCAAATAATCTTAGGAATAAAGCCTTGGGTCTTTTGACCACAGAGACAGAGTTTAGTCAAACTAGAGATAACATCTAGGCCTCAGTAGTGTTTCAGCTCCAGGCCCAGAAAGCAAAACCAGATGAAAAGACACCATGGCTGACATCAGGACCAGCTGCATTGAGTAACGACGCCCTACCCTAGCACTGACCAATCAGTAGAGACCACGACCCTGAAAGGACGCACCTGGAAAGCTGATGAACGTCCTACTGAGATCCTCTGCATAGAAACCTTCCAGATGAAGGACTCAGTGTGCTCTCTCTCTCTTCCCCACATTTTCCTCCCCCTTTTTTCAAGGTGTGTACCTTTGCTTTCTTTTTCCTAAACACCAAGGGTCTTTTTATTTTCTATTTTTGGCCTCTGTAACTTGTTACCTGAGTTACTCACTTCCAACTCTGTGACTTTCTAAATAAACTTTTGCTTGTATTTAAGTTCTTGGTTTTGAATTCTCTCTTAGAACTGAGGTCTAACTTTGCTGGCAACATCGGATGCTGTTCACCGTTAACATGATCACCATCATTTTTATAAATGTTACCAAATACTTACCCTGTGCCAGAAGGTGGTATCAGAACTCAAATTTTATTTATTAAACTGAGTTGCAATGTCTCCTGAAATCTTTCCTGGAGAAGCAAATCATGAATGGAATCCCGGCTGTAGTCATAATACTTCTGACAACGAATGTGTGGGTTTTCCACACCAAGCAATTCTTCAGCTCTTTTTGGACACCAATCAGGTTTCCTATAATTTAATTCAATTCTAACACTACTGTTACAGAAACAGGGGTGTTCAAAAACAAACCCCAGAGTTTGCAGCTGGGGAATGGGGAAAAGGAAGCAGCTTTTAAGACGCCTTTGCATGCCTGGGGCTAGTTGCTAGTGTCTTTGTTATGCAAAGTGGCTTTGATACTTCCAAGGCCCAAGAAGATGGGAGGAGTCTTGAACTGTGGGATGGTATGGAAGGAGCCTACAGAGCCTGATAGGGTTCTGTGAATGGTCAGAACTGGTTGCAACACCCACTGCGTCAAAGGACGCAGTCAGGGATAGGGTCTCATGCTCTCTCTGGGACTGGCTCTCTGAAACTCTCTCTCACTGGGTCTCACATTCTCTCTGGGTCTCGGGTCTTGCGCTCTCCCTCTCTCTCTCTCTCTCACACCCCCTCCATGTGGCTTGGTTAAGGGGCCTTCTCCATGTGGATTAAAGAAGCTGAGTTCTCCATGCGGTTTTGAGAGGGCTCTCCTGGCCGCTTTAAGAGGCTCTCGCCATGCAGTTTTGAGAAGGAGAGGAGATCCATGTGGTTTGCAGGAAGAAGGCAGTTTACAAGGAGGCTGAGAATCCAGGCGGTTCTGCATTGAGAGCTGGCGGGAACCACAGCACAGAAAGAACCTCCCCAATCAGATTTGAGTTATTGGCAGCTACTGGTAAAGCTGAACTGTGCCTAGGAAGTAGGGAAACGGTGTTTCCAACTTTTTGAAGGCTGGCCTGGTTTGGTAGGGGGCGGCAGAACTATGTGTTTGTGAGTATTTTAAAGAACGTAAGACTCAACAGCATAAATCTGCAAATAATCTAAATCTTTTTAACTGTTAAATAAACAGTTCTTTTTCTTTTCACTAAAGTCTAGTACTGAGAGTTGTAATTCTGGCGGCGGGCAATCGGGCCCCTAACTAAAAGGTCTGTGGGTTCTGTTTCAATCGGAGCAGCCCAGGGGTTCTGTTACACTATCTGCAGTGTAGACACCACAGGTGAAGGGTTCAGCCCCACAAGACTGCCTCCCAGTCTAGATGTCAATTTCAAGTAATGGGTCCTCAGGGTACCCACACTTCTATCTGACTTGATTACAAATTGGGGGCTCCTATGACCTTCTCCTCATGATCAATATTTGCTACTGCAACTCACAGAACCCAGGGAAACACTTTACTTACTATTACCAGTATGTACTACAGAGAGTATTATAAATGATACAAATGAACAGCCAGGAGAAGAGGTGTACAGGGAAAGGTCTGGAAGTGTCCCGGGCTCAGTAACATCTATCCCTGTGAAGTCTGGGGTATGCCACCCTCCTGGCATGTGGATGTATTCACCAACCTGAAAGTTCTCTAAATCCTTTTATTTAGGGTTTTTATGGAGGCTCCATTGTGCAGGCATGATTGATTAAATCATTAGCCATTGGTGATTCACTCAATTCCCATTCCCTCTTCATTCCCTGTAGGGTGGGGCTGATGGGTGGGTAAGAATGGGGACTGAAAGTTCCAACTCTCTGTTCACATATTACTTCCTCTGGCAAGCAGTCCCCACCCAGAAGCTAACCAAAGGCTCATCAGAAGTCACCTCATTAGCATAACTTCCAGTATGCTTGAAAGGAGCTTACTAGGAATAACAAAAGATGCTCCTCTTACCCTTAATACTAGGAATAAGAAAAGATGCTCCTTTTACCCTTAAGACTTAGTGTGAGAAATGCTCACAAAAAAACCAGGACACAGGACTTGAGCAGCAAAGTGAGGCGTTATTCACAAGTCTGCAGAGTTGGGCGCACCCTCATCCAGGAGAATGTGCATGCCAAAAGAGGGAGCTGGCTACTTTTATCCCTAGCGCATCTAAAGCCCCCCTCCCTCTCTCTTTCCTTCCCCATTTCTCCATGCTGGATACCCCGGAGTTACAATCTAACTTGATTATCTAAATGCCCCTTTTGCGATTTGTAAATATGCTGTCAACTTCCTTCTCAGAGATCCTCTAATTACGTTTGCCCTTGAGACCCTCTAATTACATTTCCCCTTAAGACCCTTTAATTACATTTGCCCTTTGTTACTAATGATTTTCTACTGATTTGGGAGTCACTATTTCCTTGTTTCTTACATTAGTACATTACAAGGGTTTTAGTAGCTCTGTGCCAGGACCTGGGGATGAAAGCTGCATGTATATTTTGTATATCACAATATCACAGGCCTCTATTTTATGTTACAGCTGAAGCTTTGTCCCTATGAGATGGCCACACACTCAGCAAGAAGCTGAACTTTGCAGTAGCTTGGAGACTTGTGGTGGGATAGAGGGCAAGGGCAGGTCTACAGTTCACAGTAGTCTCTGTCCCCTTGGCCCCCCTCTCCCCAGTGTTCACCACCCCCTCACTTTACCCCTACCTTACCCTCACCTCGCCCTCTAGCTTCGTAAGTTTTAAGGTCTTATGCTCTTAGGCAGGGAATTCCTGAAGGCAGAGGATTTGATGGTGAACTCCACAAAAGGCAGGAATTTAGTCTTTTATCTCTATATCCTTAGCACAGCTTAGAACCTGGCCCAGGGCATGCACACACAGTGATATGCACACACAGTGATGAACAGGTTCCTCTCTCAAAAAAAGTTCTCTTCTGTGTCAAGGGGAGGATGGCAGATAATCCTAGCCTCTCCTTAGTTTCAAACATCCCTTGGGAAAAGCAATTTGAAACCTGAAGGATCTGGCAGAGCCATAAATATTCAGCAGACTGAGAGCATTTCCTGGTTTGGACTGAGTTCTGGGAGCCCAAGCAACCAGGTAGCCTACAACTGAAGTAAATTCAGTTTGTCATTTTTGTCATACATTGTTTGACATCACAACCCTTGAAGTCAACCTACATAACTTCTATTACTCTCAAATCCTTTCTTGCTTATTCCTTGATTTTCTCAATGTTTGATTCAAAACTCCTTGAGGGAATACATTGCCTAGTTCTTTCAGTTCTAATTCCTAATTCTTTTAGTTCAGCTCATAGTACAAGGTTCTGTGGTTCTATACACACGAAGCTCTAAAAGAATGTTTAATTCACTCATGAGCATAACCTGCTTTCACAGGGAAGCCCCTCTCCCACCCTGAAGAGCACGTACACTCTCCTTCCCCACTTCAAGCCTCTCTAAGATGACAGGGCTGCTACCTGAGGCTTTGCATGTAGACATTCTTGCTGGGCTCTGAGTGTGGGAAGCCACCACCTCCTTGTGGAAGTGAATTCCAGAGGTGGAAAACCACTGCTTACCCTCTGCGGAAATACACTGTGGCTCCCCCCGCCACCATTATTTTATTGAAAACATAAAGGGGAGAAAATGTGCTAGTGGAAAGTTGAAGCAAACCAGTCTGTGGGCCTGATGAGTGGTTCTAAGGAAACCATCCGGGTGCGTTGAATAGCTTGACTGGCTGGTTGCCAATGCGGTGCCCAGTGGGGAAGCAATCTCAGGCTCTTAGGGATGAAAGGCACACTGGCCCGTGGATCTGTGGTTCTGGTACACCTGGGGTGTAGACCCGGGTGGTGCAGAAGAGGGCAGACTTGTACATGGCACTGAGGGGGGCATCACCCTGGTTGTAAGTTCCCAGGGGCCTCTGTTCCTATAACACAATCCACAGCTTTAAGGCCTGAGGCTGAAGGTAGCATGATGATCTGCTAACACAGTGTGTCATCGTATGACTTGAAACTCAAGTCAGAGCCTGTTTTAGGCAAGTTGGGATGGGGGCTGCATGTGCTGCCACCATAGACAAGTGCTTCTTCCCCCAGACTGATCACTGAGGAGATGGAAGTCAGATATTCAGCCTCACTTTATTCCTAAATCAGGCCAGGTAGGATTTTTTAAAAGACATTAATAGTCTCTGCCATATCACAGTGCTCAGTAGGAGACACCATGATTCCTATGGGCGCTGCTACTATCTGTGAAATCTCAAGCAAGCTGCACTGCCTCCCAGTGCCATTTCCCCATCTACAAATCAGAGGGAAAGGGGAGGGACAGCCCTCCATCCCTCACAAGGACGAGTCTAAATGAGAGACTACACCAGACACTTGGAGCTCTTGAAAAGACAGGTGCTGTGGGCTCCCTCGCCTCCCCCCACACAGATCTTCATACTCAATCCTTCAAGATGACATGATACACAACTACCTAGAAACATAAGGGTGGGCTGAATCCAGCTGCAAAGCTGCCATATTTTCTTGCTAGTGAGGATTGTGTTGCTAAAAGGCATGCACACTCTTTCTCTCTTAGTGTGACCAATCTTCCAAGTTTGCATGGGGCTACAGGGTTTCTGGGCAGCAGGAGTTTTCACACTAAACCAGGACAGTCCTGGGCAAAAGGGGAAGGCTGGTTACCCTACTAGTAGAAATTAGAGAGCAGAATTCTCTTCCTTCTGTTACCAAACCTCAATTTATTTGAGGGGCTGTGTTTTGGGGGACAAAGAGAGGAAGATCTGTGTTATAAGCTATATTTTGACTTTCTACTTCCCAAGCTCCAGGTGGATAGAAATCTCCCTGTTCAGCTTACTTTGTAGTAAATTAATAGCTTCAAGGGGGTGTGGTAAGGGCTCTTTAGTAAAGACCCTCATCACTCACTAGGGGCTTTGGCACCCTGAACAGGGCAATCTCTTTAATTCTATTACTCTCATAATAATGATTTGTTCCCCTTTGTAGCGTCTTGACCTCTCACTACACTATCATTTTTTACCATCACTTTCATGGCCTGAGAGCTCAGCACATGCATCAGCTCACTCAATGTTCTGTGTACCCTTGGCCACCAAACATAAGGATGTTAAAGAAGCAGGGCTGACATCAGCCCTAGCAGTGCAGTCAAAACTGGTGAAAGCTATAGCTTCTATCAGTTGTTGATCAAAGATATGACTAAACAGAGACTCAAGAGGCTTAGACTTGATAAAAATGGATTTCCTCTATCCTCTAGTAACTGACCAGCTTTTAGAAAAGCATCAAGACAGGCCAATGTCAGGCAGAAGCAGAAATGAAGGAATGAGATCAGAAGAACTTGAGCTGACTTAGTGATAAACATTCAATAATTCATTATTTCATCAAATGCCACTCCACCTCTGTTCTTGTGTGTTTACTTTATGGGGGACTGGGCAAAGCCTAACAAAGGCTAGTGAACATACTTTATCTCTGTTGTCATGGTCTTAGAGTTTAGCAACTCCAAGCTGATAATCTTTATGTGAGGACTAAGTAAAATAGATTGAAATCTAGAAGCTTTAAAAAAAACGGCCCAGAAGCCTTAAGCAATCTTTTGAGACCACATAGCTTGAAGTTGAAAGCTGTGCTATTTATGTCTCCAGATGAGAGAGTTCATAGTCCCCCAGCTATCGGTGACAATCAGTCTGTTGGAAATGTTGGTGCAGTCTTTTTAGTAACTGTTTTTGTGGCAGGCAGACGCCTCCCTCTTTCTTATCTCACAACTGGAAATGCAACCCATCTTCCTCCAGTTGGGAGGAAAAACGAGCAAAAGCAACAGGCAATGAAACAAGCTTCCTGCATGCAGGAATATAAACCACAGAGAGCATAACTTGGAAAAGTATTTTTGAAATAAAAGGACAAAACCACAGAGCACTTTAACAGTTACCCAAACTCACAGACATAACACAAGCCACATAGACCTTAATTAGGACACATGCTCGTGTATTTATATTTAGAAACAGAAAGTATGACAGAAAAACAAAGTTGGGAGAATTACTAATGCATTTAGAAACCATTTGAAATGGGGAACTAGAAAGGCATGCTTGTTGCCTGAGATTTTAATATTGGAAGAATTCTTGGGAGTGGCGTAGGTAAAAATAAATATTTATTTACTTAGTCTCCTGGTGTTGATAGCAACTGATGGATCAACAGGAGTCAAACCGGGCTGGGTAGGATGTGTGACTGGACTTAAGGAAATTGGTGACTCACAACAATGGGCTAATTCATGTCACATGTCACTTAGAATGTTGGCAAATAAATTTGTGCTGAGATTTGAGACTTTACTATGGCTTTTAAATAGGCCAAGCCAAATGACCCACTCTGTTCTCTGCACTTGCCCTCCTCCCATACTTTTTCACAGTACCGAATTAACAGTTGTGTCAAATTTGGGGAATTTAGGAGCAGGGGGAGATGACTATGTGGTTAGAATGTCATTCAGTTAGAGCCACTGGGGCACTTCAGGAACTGGAATTTAGCTTTACCTACAAATGGCCCAACCCACACTTTAGCTGGTGTGGAATGGCCATGCCCCACCCAGGATTCCCCATCTCCTCTTGTACTACTTCTCTCTTGAACATTTTAGGTGCTGCTGGATGTGCCTGCAGTAACAAGTCATCAGAAAAACTTTTCAGTGACCTCTACGTAGTGAAGTAGCTCCCCTGGTTAGTAGCTCAAGGGCTTAGAGGAACAAGCCTCTTCTCAGAGTCAACATGGCCACTCTGGAAGCCAGGACACAGGGTTCTAGTTTCCATCTCAATCACACCTAGCTGCATGGTTTTCAGGATTTCTATTTCCTTCCCGCAGGACGTGGACTTGAACGGTGAGGCAGAGGTGCCTCTCACACCCTAGGCTTGGTTGGAAGCTGCTCTGTCCAGCAGAGGCTTCGTGACCATGGTGGAACGAACTTTTACCCAGGACATTTCATTCTGTCTGGGGGAAGGAAGGTGACTGCTCTCTCTAATGGAGAACAGCGATTAGACCTTCTTCCCTCATGCCTTTTATTGAGGAGGATACACATGAGAGATACAAGGTCAAGATTCATGAATCATCAATAGTTTGGAGGCATTAGGGTTACAGCTAACAATAATAGATTACATGTACGAGTACAGGGGGCACAGTGACCATTCTGGTCTATTAAACATCTTGTCACCACACTGGCATTAGGTGCAAGGTTTCATACAATCCTTGCTAGAGTGTTTATGTTATATTAAAAGATAATCAGAGTAAGTTCTAAAGCATAATAAGCATTCTTTAAATCCAATTCCCACGGAAACCCTCTTAGTGGCTTTCGGTTATGTCTCGCGCAGCCTTATGTTGAGACTGAAAGACAAGCATGGCCAGGATGCTGGTGGCAGTCATGCTCAGGCCAGGGCCACAATTCCATAAACCACAAGAAGTGGTTCCCTACAGAATGGGACTGAGAATCTATAAGATTGCTCGCAGATTCAACATTCTATGAACTTTGAGCATTTACAGTCTTATTTGGAAATATATAAATCCCTATATGATTCTCTTATTTGACAATGGAAAAGATTATCCAGAGCAAAAAGGAGTTGAGCCCTGGTTCACCATATCCGAGCATAATTGTTCTTGAGCTCATTCCTTTAATTTTTTCATGAAGTGCCCAGCTGCCTTTCCCAGTGAGCCAGCCAAGGCAGCCGCTGGAGGCAGTTACAAGAAAAGAGATCATGTGGATATTAACAATGCAATTAAAATCTCCATGTTTGACATCCTCATTTTAAGGGCAAAAACAAGCAGGGTTGGAAGGTGTTTGGACTGTCTTTGGTTCTCATAATAGAATGGTCTCACTATCTTTTGAAAAATAAAGTAGAATATGTACTCAATAGCTCTTTCCAATTGGAGGTAGGTTTTTAGATTCTGTGAGTCCCTAACTTAGAGGATGTACTCATATCTTAAGAGAAAAAAATCATTCTTAGTGTTATTGTTCATCATACACCCATGGGTAACACACTGCAATACCAGAATTGACATTGGCTATTTATCAAGTGGCTTTGTTTGTTGTTAAGAACACAAGCAACTATAGGCCATTCACTTTTGTTTGTTTGTTTCTTTTTTTTCCCTAATGAAAGTTCTCTTGGCCAATTTTTGTTTCTTGAAAAGTTGTGATGTAGGCAAAGGTTAATTTGACTGACTTTCTCTTGTGTTTCTTCAGCTCTCTTGATATGATTACATCTTCATAATTGTATTTTTTATAAATAAACTTGTTACTACAGAATAGTTTTACAGACAAGTTGTAAAGATAGTACAGAGAGTTTTCACATACCCCAGACCCAGACTCCCCTACTGTTAACATCCTACATTAGGATGGTATATTTGTCACAAATTTAATGTTGTTATTGACTACAGCTCAGACTACATTCAGTATCCTTGGCTTTTACCTAAATCCCTTAACCTGTCTCAGGATTCTATCCAGGATACCGCACTACATTTATCAGTTATGTCTCTTGGCTATGACAGTTTGTCAGGCTTTCTTTGTTTTTGATAACTTTGACTGTTTTAACAAGTATGGTGAACATGATTAATAATATTAATACTCATAACATTTCTGTGGTCTTGTGTTGTGCTAAACAGTGTGCAAGCCCTTCACACATACTGAACAAAGCTTAAAGGATTAGGCAACTGACCTAAGGTTCCATAGTGTAAGTAGCAGAGCACAGAAACCAACCCAGGCATGTTGATAACAGTTAACCTTCTTAACTACGAGGCTTGGTTTTAAGAAAATTAAGGAAAATCCCTTAGTTCTGTGTGTTCTTCACAGAGCACTTTCACATACAGCATATCACAATCACACCCTAACACCCAGGTGATCTGGGCGATCAGGGCAGGTGCATCATGCCTGGAAGGCCAGCAGTGTGATGTGGACTTACGCCGCAGCCTGATGTGGTCGGGCCAGTGTCCAATTACTTACGTAGGCACCAGCTGTGCCTGTGGGCCTGTCATGCTCTGGAGGGCAGAGGTCATATCTACTTTACTGTTATCTTCCCTGTGATATCAAGTATCATGCTTTTACTTGGTAATCTGTTAATAAGTACTTGTAATTAGATTCCCTTTTTAAAGACAAAGAAACCAAACACTAGAGTTAACAAAAGCTGAAGAAATTTATTTTCCGGGTGAATTGTGGGACTTTTAAATCCTTTTTTTTTTTTTTTTTAAATTCTATAAGCATATTCTTTTATTCAGAGATAATTGTAGAATTCTGCTCCGAATTATACATTTAAGTTTTTTAAATACCCACATAAATTCTCATTTACACTAACTGGCTGATTTATATATATTTATATCTCAAGAAAGAAGAACAACCATTTTGGGATTCACAGAAAAATAAACAAATAGTAGTTCAGGAAGTCTAGGAAAATGTTGACTGTAAAAATTCCACTTATTTTCCTTGACATTCTCTACTCTTCCCATCCATGATAAAATAAAGATCATGTAAAAGAAAATTTTAAATTATGGTTAAGTTCCAAAACCAAGCTTTGATTCAAACACTTTCTCCAATAGAACAAATTTTCCTGACTTCTCTTTTCCTCAAATATAAGGAAAACATATGAAGCAATTAAAGTTCAAAATCTCAAGCTTCTATCCAGGTTACTTTTACATACTGGACTCAATAGAGAACCACAATTCTACCTTTACATTTCCCAGTGGAAGTACTTATCACCAAAGGGCTATGCCATATGTCCCTTGACTAGGAGTAGACAGCTTAAAATCTGGTGTTTACTAAATGTGCACAATATTTGGGTGTAACCAGCACTAAAAAAATCCAGTAATGAACATAACAAATAACTTAACTGGACAGACTTAAAAATAACTGGTTAACTTTAAAGTAAAAAGAACCACCTGTTTAATAATATATTTATATCTTGGTAAGAATAAACCAATGTGACATAGATGAGACTAGAAATTCTTGGGTTAATTATAACAACATAGTGACAGGTTTTTCAAGGTACTTTCTAAACTCAGCAAGCCACTGAGGTCCAACTGCTCCATCCACAACCCGATGATCATGGCTGAGTGTAACAGACATCATGCTGGCCACATCAAATCCTTTTTCATTATCTGCTGGAACCAGTCTATCTTCTGAAGCACCAATGGCCAAAATACATGCTTGAGGTGGATTAATAATAGCAGAAAAGTTCTTAATTCCAAACATTCCTAAATTGGAGATTGGAAAAGTGCCACCCTGGAACTCATGTGGCTGTAGTTTACCTTCTCGGGCTTTGGTTGCTAAAGAGACAACGTCGTTAGCAACGGTTTCCAGTCCCTTTATATGTGCATTAACTACACAATAGGTGTGATGAGTCCTGCAGGAGTACTGACTGCAACACTGATATCAACGACATGATTTTGTCTTATAACTGTGTCCAGCCAAGAAGAATTTGCTTCAGGAACTTTTAAACATGCCAAAGCTGAAGCCTTTATGAGGAAGTCATTGACAGAAATCTTGCTTTTCCCTTCTAACATCTTATTGAGTTCTTTCCGAACCAACAAAACTTCTCCCATATTGACATCAACAGAAAGGTAATAGTGAAGTATGGTTTGCTTAGACTGCATTAACCGTGGTGCAATAACTCGAGGAATGTTGCTGATGGGGATATCTGTGAAGACACCTGCAGGAACTGGCACCACTCCTGGAGCCGGGGGAGGCACAGTAGCTGCTGGAGCAGGAGCAGCGTTAGCAGGCACGAAAGAGTCGATGTCCTTCTTGATGATTCTGCCTTCTGGTCCAGTTCCTTTTACTTGTGTAAGATCAATCCCTTTTTCTGCTGCCAGTTTCTTTGCAAGAGGACTAACAAACAACCTTCCTCTTGGTCCGGCAGGAGTAGCTGGGCGAGTGGCTGATGGTGTAGGGGCGACAGCGTGGGGAGCTGGAGGAACAGGGGTCACCGGGGGAGGAGTAGATGGCAGCGCTTGTGGTTTCAAATCAGTTACTTCAGTTGGCCTACAGTCAGCAAAGGCTGGTATAGCTGCCTCTTTTTCTACAATGATACGAGTGGTGTTCCTAGAGGGACATCTCTTGTTCCTTCTGGAATTAGGATTTTTGCCAGGTACCCTTCTTCTTGTACTTCAAAACCTATAGTGGCCTTGTCAGTCTCTATCTCTGCCAATAAGTCTCCTTCACTTAGCTTCTCACCCACTTTTTCCCCCCCATCTCTGAACTGTGCCCATGGTCGTGGTAGGAGAGAGGGCGGGAAGAGCCACCTGCATGTGAGTGGGATATGAGCTACCTGGACCCTGGGCAGAAGGTGTAGGTGGCGAAGAAGTGGCAGCAGGGATTGGTGCTGGGGCTGCCTGCGGGGTAGGTGCTGCCGAGTCCAGTGTATAATTTTTAAAGGCCTCAATATCCTCAGGTTTTTCAACTGTGATACAGATGATCGATCCAACTGGAACATCTCTGGCCCCTTGAGCAACAAGTACTTTTGCCATGTAACACTCCTCTATGCCCTCAAATCCAACAGTGGCTTTATCAGTTTCAACCTCTGCAATCAGTTCACCCTCACTGATTTTTTCCCCTTCCTTTTTCTCCCAATGGGCAATGGTGCCTGCTTGCATTGTAGGGGAAAGAGAGGGCAATGGAACCTTCTGATGCGCGGGGAGGCTATACCAGCGACGGCCAGGCGATTCCAAAAGCTGCACCAGAAAGTGATTCCACGGGGTGGCCCACGAGCCGGGGCGCCAGCCGCTGAGTGCCCGGCCTCTACAATACCCAGTGGTCGCGCGGCTGCATCGGGCCCTAGCGGGACCAACCTGCGCGTCTGCGCACGAAGCTCCCCAACTCGCGGTTCCTGCCCCAAGGCCGCCCGCTGAGCCCGGAATCCTGCCTTGGGACCCGCATTCTGGGCCCGCCGCGCGCAAACGCGCCACATAGTACCACTGCCCCCAACACCCCCGAACCAACGCCGTCTCCGGAGTGGCCTCTCCCACTTTTAAATCTTTTTAAAGTCCTTTCTTCTATAGGGATCTACCTTATTGACTGCCACTACTTATCAAAAGCCTCTCAATCGTCTAAACGGATAAATGAAGAAAGAACAGGAATTAATGAAATTTAGATAATGTTAAAATGGAGTTTGTTTCAACAGATACAAATTCTTTTCTGGTGGCAGTGGTGGTGTGATCTTAATTTCTGTTCCTTATTGGTCAAGTCCACTAGACATAGTTATAGAATCACATCATTTTAGTTTATCTCTTTATCCGTAATTTTATGTCACTGGAAAAGACGTTAACATAAGTAAGAAAAATGGTTAGAAGTGCAGAGAAGAAGAAATAAGAACAGAACACACTGGTGAAGGGAAAACTGGCCATGTCTGCATCCACTCTCTTCCAGTAATAGAGAGGCTCACCCTCTACTTCCTTTATGCAGAGAGAGGCCCAGACTCTCAACCAGGTTAGAGTCTGGCTGTCCTCCTGGGTAAATCCTCATGATGTCAGGGGTGGAGACCATTGTCACTCCAGGGGAGATACAGCAATGAGAGTCTCAGGGGACAGAGCATACATTGAACTTACCTTGTAGAGAAATATTGTACCTGGGTTCACACATACTCTGTGAACGTATCAAGTTCTGTTACCTCTCAAACCTCAGTTTCCTCTTCTTTAAAATGAGCTTAATAATAAATGTGGTCCCAGAGCTATTGTGAAGATTAGAAATAATATGTACCAATAATATATGCAAAGTTCAATGGATGGCAAGTGACTTATATTCAATACATGCAGTTGTTATTAAACTGTATGTTTTCCAGCTTAAGGGCCAATGTAGACAGCTATTTCAATCACATTCTAGTGGCAGGCTTCATACTCCTCTCATTTAATATTCCCACAATGAAAACTGAAGTCATTAAAAAAATTCTCCTGGGACCCAGAGAAGCTGGTTTTTGAATTTAGTCCAATCCCAAGAGCACCTCTGCACTCAGCATGGGCCCCAGAGTGTGACTTCATCCACCACCCTGCCTCTCCAAGGCCTTGGCGCATCAGGGCAAAGCCGGGAGCATGGCAGCTGCCAAACCTCCACTGTCCCCTAATTCCAGTCTATGACTCCTGTCCCACCCAGCTCTCTGGCCTTGTCTGACCTTCGTTTTTCACTCTACATTATATTTGGTATTTTTATCACCAAGGCTTGGGCAACTGGGCAAAAGCTTTGGGCCAGAACTGGGCACTATTTCTGAGGCATTTCTGTCGGTGAACTGCCTGACGCTGTCCTGGGCCTGAGTGGGTGGTTTTCACAGCTGCAGGGAGAGGTGCTGTGCCCTGGGGTGGGATGGGTGATGAACATGCCATAGATCCCCTGTCTGCCTAGAGCATAAATCTGAGGGCTGCACAAGCTCTGAGACACGGAAATGGGAACTAAGGAGCCAGGTAAACAGACCTGAGTCAACAGGAGCAAAGAAACAGCTCTTGTGGTCCTGCCATCTACAGCCTTGGGCTGGGTTGTCAGAGACTCAGATGGCTGGCTTCTCAGGAGTCATCTTTGACTTTTATGGTTTTGTGTGGTTTAGGAAAGAAAATAAATGCAGGGCAAGGGTGGGACCCCTTCTTGCAGTGGCCGGGGCAAACGCTCACAGTGCCATGGCACCCAGCAGAGTTTCCAGGGCGGTTGGATGCTGTTGCCTACTTTTTCACTCCAGAGAAGTGAGGAAAAGGCTGCTTAGCTGCCCCTTAGCTACCCCACGGGTCACTGATGGGTGGCTCCTCTGGTGAAAACACAGGCTGCAAGTCAGAGCACGTGGATTCCAGGACCTGCTTTGCCACCCATCCGTGACATGATTTGAGGCCTCATGATGTTTCTGAATGTCAATCCCCTCATTTATAGGCATGATGTGCACAGTACCCATATCCAACCTAAGTCAGGGGATCAAATGAGAATAGATGTCATATTTTTGGAAACCTGTTACCTTCTGAAGCTGTCAGACTTTTGTGAACATTTTTTAATAGTAAAAAAATAATAGCTATCGATTGCTAAGAACTTTTTAGTGCTTGCTACAGTCCCAGGTAGGGCTCAGCACAAAATAAAAATGTGAGTCTCCTTCTGCAAAAAGAAGGGAAAAGTGTCATTAAAATTATTGAAATATCAAACTATAGTTAACAATATTGTATTGTATATTTCAAAGTTGCTAAGATACACCTTAGAAGTTCTCATCACCCCCCAGAACACAACAAGGATGCCAGCCTGCTAAACCAAGCACGCCGTTGTCCGGAGACAGCCAACTGACCTGGAGTCTGCGTGATCCTTCCCCATGTGGGAAGGCCACCCTCCCCCCCCACACCCCCACTCTTATTAGGGATTTCTGGACCCAAGGGTAGGTAGGACGACGACCATGTCCAGCTTGAAGCAGCTAGAGGAGCTTGAGACCTTCGCCCATTGTCCTTTACAAGATTACAAAGGGTCTTAATATCTGAGAGGGAGGGATAGTTATTTTTTATGAACCATGGGTATGGACTTGAGGGGGGATGCTGGGGGAGGGAGATACTGGGTGGAGGGGAGTAAAGGGGGAAAAAATTGGAACTACTGTAACAGCATAATCAATAAAATATACTTTAAAAAAAAAAAGAAGTTCTCATCACAAGAAAAAATATAACTATGTGAGGTGATGGATGTTAACTTTTTGTGGTGATCATTTTTCAATGCATACAAACTTCACATTATTATGTTGTACACCTAAAACTAATACAATGTTATATGCCAATTATATCTCAATTTAAAAAACTAATTAAAAAATAATAAAACATTTTCCTTTAATTCCTGGGCTCTCTCTCTACCTGTCCATGAGGTTTTATTTGCTATTTAATGTTGAACTACCTTAGGCATGGGGATTCTTGCAGAGTGAGTACAAACCTTCACAAGCTCCTGAGAACTCTGTTCCAAAACTTTGTGCATGTGTGCATGCATGCGTGTGTGCGTGCATGTGTATGTGTGTGTGTATGTGTGTGAGAGAGAGAGAGACAGACATAGACAGACAGAGAGAGTCCCACTAACTCTGGGTTGATGGGCATGTCCTAGCTGAGGTGGGTAAGTGGAGTCAGGCATCTCCCCTTCCCCAACCCATGGGGCAGGTGATCTAGGTGGGTGCATGAGAGGCTGGCCCCTGCTGGGTTGCCCATTAGATGCACTTTGGTTCTGCTAGCCTGGGTCCAAGATGGTGTCACCAAGAGCTGATCTTGAATGTGCACCCTGGACCTGACCCTGACCCACCTCATGCCGGTGTGCAGGGCCTTGCTGTAAGAGGAGAGGGAGATCAGGTGAGACCCAGGGCACCAGACAGTGGAGAATCTGGCATCTAAGAACCCCTCCCTGGCAGGCAGCAGGAGACAGAAACATGGCTGAATTCAGGTGGCAAGCTTCCCCTTTGAACTTCACTTAAAAAACTCAAATTCTGAGACTGGAACTGCAGAGCATTAATGCTCAAGTGTGGGACACCTTCTCAGACCAAGCCCTATGTGACTATGCCAACCCAGGATATTATCTTTTGAGTACTAAGGACCATACTGTAAGGGAGCTACTCTTACTCCCATTCAGCAGAAGAGGAAATTGAGACCTTATGTAGGTTGTGTCAAGCCCCATGAAGGAAAGGTGACACTTGGGCCCAGGTATAACTGAAATGAGTCCGATAGAATCTCTCTGTTATCAATGAATGGGTGAGCTGGACTGCTGAACCATATTCTCATCTGACCTGGATTAGTAAACTAATGCTCAGGTACTGTTAACTCCACCAAGAGAAAAGTCATGGTGCATGCTCTCGTCAACAAAAACATTATTCCAGCAACCCTATAAAGAGTCTTCACTGTTTGAAGATGAATCTAACGCCCAGGGTGGTTACTGAAACTCTTCTCAGTCATTTATATTCATTCGCTCACCCATTCAGCAAACAATTATTGAGTACCTGTCACAGGCAAAGAATTTGCTTGGCATTTTGGGGGAATATAAATGTGATTAAGATCTTACCTCTAGGAATTCATTTGTGCCAGAAAACTTGCCAACACTATCCTTAATACAAGGTCAATAATGAAAAGTGTCCTAAAGAAGAAGCAGTTATGGAAGTGGGTGGGGTTCAAAGAAGACAGGCCTTTGGCAGGTGAATGAACGAAGCCTCCTAGTCTGGTGTTATTGAAGATGGGCCTAAAGGATAAGTAGGACTTTGTACATGAAGGTTATGAGAGAGGAACAGCAAGGGCAAATCCATAGTGGTTGAAAAACATGCAGCCTGTTCTGGGAACTGTCCCTCTTCCAGTTCCAAGCATGAGTTTCCATGTCCTTACTTGACCCTGCTACTTGGCCAAGTTTAACTGCTCTAGAGGTATGCTTCCCTGGGATTCTTCTTCTTTTATTAAAATATTTTTCTCCAAACAGACTTGGTGAATGAGGTGTATCTTTCAGTTGTAGAAGCTGCAGGCTGGGATTCCCTGGGAGCCTTAGGTGGTATTTTTTTTTGACATGTGGGGTCAGAGAAGCAGAGTCAAGGGCAGGGAGGCAGGGGAGCAAGCATTCATTTCCTTCTTTCCAGGTCTTCCCAAGGTCCAAAGGTTGCATTGGCATCCTGTCTGTGGATACCCTGTGTCCTTCCAATCAAGCTTTCTTTTGCCTTGATTATTTTGAGGTGAGTGTGTGTCTCTCAAAATCCAGAGACTGCTTTTCAAATATAGGGTCTACTGCATTGGTCTAGGTGAGGACTCAGGAGAGCCTGCTGCAGGGCCAGGGAAGAAGACAGAGGGGAGGGGTCTGGACTCCTTTGTGGAGTTCCATGTGGCGGGACTGAACTGCTAGAATGTGGCAGTGGTGCACGCTCAGGAAAGGCAAACATAATGAGCACCACCAGATTCCAAGGGGTCACTGGCATCACTATGACTCTAAATTGCCATTTATTATACATTGTATTATAGGATATATAACCTAAGGAATGTGAAGTTGACACCTGAGGCTTCCTGTGATTCAGTATCCCACTATTTTCTGATTGTAAAGAAAGATAAACAACAAGCACAAGATTACACATCTTTTAAGACAGCATTCGAACTTATCTAAAGATGCTTAAAAAGCGGGATGAAGTGCAATTCCCTCCTGAAAAACGGGTTTTGAGAGCTACTAAAATACTTGCATTTATGAAATAGTTGATAGAAATACTGCTCTTATAAGATGAGCTCTGCTCTATTACTCAGACTGACCTCCTTTCTCTTCCTCTTCCTTAGCAGCCTCACTCTTCAGTTTCCCCATTTTCTGCAAGTAAACTTTCTTTTGTTTCTTGACTAGTCACTTCAGTCTTTCACTTTTCTCCCTTTTTGTTTATACTTCTATGTTGTCTGGAGATCTGTCTTGCTCTCCTGCTGCCCTTTTTGAGATGAATATATACCCAGTAGGAGCAGGCTTGGTGACAACTGTACTCTAGACTCTTCCTTCCCTGCCCCTTTGGATGAATTAAGCTTCTGTCACATTGCCCTGTAATATCTAAGTTTCCCGAGAGAGTGATGTTACAGAAATTCACACTTATGGGAGCATAAGAAAAACAGAGAGGGCAAGTAATGGCTTAAGAATATTTTGATAATCTCGTACATTTGTTTGTATAGTTGACTATGGATTTCCAAGAATGTGGTAGAAGAGGAAAGGGAGGTAAAATTTAATGGACCAATTGTAGGAAATAAACTTGCAAAGCTAAGAAATATGATCTAGAGACTTCAACAAAACACACACAGAGCTGATACTATAAATAGCTGTGACAGCATGTGGAGTTCATTAAGTCAGAGGAGTGGCTGGGCACCTTGGAAGGTAGCTGCAAGAGCGGGCACACTCCAAGACGTGCCCTTTTCACTCAAAGGCTTCACTGATGTCAAGTTTCCAAGGGCCCTGTTCTCTCTGTGTCTGCCCGCAGAGGGAAGTGTGACCACACCTTGCCCTTTGCCTTGGTCTGGCTCAGTGATCAGAACTTGGAGAATAAATGCCTGGCATGTTAATAGATCTAGCAGAGGGTTTTGGAATTAAGGTTGATAAAATTGCCATCCAAACTTTTGTTCTCCGCTCTTTCTCATAGTTTCTTAATGTCATGCTAATGTTGGTAACTGTATATCAAAGAGCAATGAAAATTTAATTTCTGATGTTGGATGTCAAAAAGCAATATTTCTGGCATTATCCCAGCCCTAAAGTGGAGGGAGAACATACAAGTCTTCTGGCTTATCTATATTCTTTCTTTGAAACCAAGTTAACTTTTTATCTCTTCAGTTTTGGAGTCTTTCCTGAACTTCCAAATCCTCCTCATCTTCCCTTCTTTTGAACTCTCTTGGTCTCTATCTCTTGTGCTATGAAAAGGAAATGGTGTTTCACAGACCACAGTTCATATTTTGGCTGGGACTCTTGTTATGCTATCTTGAGTGAATTCCAGTAAAAGCCATATCATTTAGACAGGAATTAGTAAATGACTAGTGAGTGTTATATTATTTTTATGTTTTTATTTCATTCTCTCTGCATCTGTTAGGTGGCCTTATTACTTTGACATTTTATGGATCAGGAAAGAGAAATTCAGAGAAAGAATTTTCCTAAGATTACATGGCTTGTTGGAGCTAATGCTGTCAGAATTGAACCTGCTGTGTTGACTCAGGTTAACTTTTCTGAGCCTTAGTTCTTTCATCTTTGAACTAGAGATAGCTGGGTAATTATAATGAATCAATGAGAAAGAAAGCCTAAAATGCATGGTTAAAAATATGTATATATGTAATCCCTTCCTCCCTCTCCTTTATTAGAGTGTTATCATATGCTATCATTTATCTTGTCATGTTTAAAAATTGAATTTCTACCTAGACCCTGTATTTTCTGTGTACGGTGGCTGTATCTCATGTGGATTCTATAGGTCTTACAGTGTCACCAGCACACACAGACAGTGGCAATGACTTGATTTTGATAATTATAATTTCCTTCTCTCCTTTTGGACATGCCTATTAGCCTGGCATCATGACACTGTGCTTTTTGTGAGACTGAGGCAAATTGGCCTGTTTATTATATTTTCCCTAAATGGAAGCTTGTAACTATAATATTGCCGCACCAGGAAATTAAGACCATGGAACAAACAAGTTTCCAAAGTATTTGGATATTTTCTTCAAAGACTCTGGGAGTTTAGTCTTTCTTTTAGTTACTCAAAAATGTTATAAAAATGGGCAAGAGTGGGGACATAAGCAGAAGCAGGTAACCAAGCTATTTCTTGCTTCTCTGAGCAACTTGCCTGTGATAATTTTTGAATGAAATGTTTTTGCAGAAAGAGACTTGTGGCACATCAAAGAGGGAAAAAAGGAAATGTTCAAGGAGAGGAGTAACTGACCCTTAATTCCTAGCATTTTCGAGCAGCTTGGGATATCAGATGGTGGGGGTATGTGTGTCTATGGAAGGAGGTGAAGCAAAGGGCAGGATCGGCCAGTGATTCTCAGTCCTGGCTGCTCATGAAGTAAGCTGGGGAGAAGTAAAAAATGCTAATGCCAGGATCAAGCCCAGACCAGTTGAATCAGAATCTCTTTGAATGGGGTCTTAGTACTAAAAAAACATACTTCAGGTCATTGTCATATGTATCTGGGGTTGAAACAGCTAGCCTAGAAGAGTTAGGCCAACCAGTCCCATAAACAAGCTATTTTCCAGCACGGTCTCTGGGAGAAATGTGAATTTCTATTGCATCGCTCTTTCTGGAAATTTAGATCTGACAGGGCAATCTGACAGAATGTTAATCTTGAAATAGACAAAGATGGACAATTTCACAGACCCCAGGATTTTTCACTTTGTGTATCTTTTTGGGCAGAGCTGACAACTATAATGTGTGTGAGCAACCAAGTATTTCCTGTTAGAACCATAGGTGAAGAGCCTGAAGCAAACATCTCTATGTTCAGAGGTATTGCAGAAGTGGAGGCAGGATGGAATAAGCAATATTAGAAATAAGCCTTCTTTACTGATTACAAATACATACTTCCAGAATACCTCTCATCCTTGGCCTTTCTTTTCTGATCTTGCAAATAAGAAGGCCAGTTCCTTTCAGCCCTCTCTCTCCTGTTACTAACCCTGCTCTTGATCCATTGTGAAGAAGAGTATACATTTTCAATTTTTCCTTTGAGAGTTTTTTTTATCTGCTCAGTGTAGCTGTAAATGGCACCATTATTATTTTCCTTGAAAATCTCTCCAGTTGAAAGATAGTATGATGTCGTTGAAAGAGCATGGATAGGGATCAAGCAGAATTGTATGAATCCCTTATTTATTAATGAATTCAGTGAGTTTTGGCAAATTTCTTAATCTCTGAATCTCAGTTTCATAATCTATAAAGTAGGAACAGTGTCCCCTACTTTAAAAGGTTATTGATAGGATAGAAAAATAAATGTAGGTTAAATATCCAGGCCAGTGTCAGGAATATAATCCTACCTTGATTTTGAGCCATGATTCAGTACTCCCCTCTATTTTACCCACTGTCATTATTCTCCAGGATTTCAGTAACCACATTGACTTTCTAATATCCTGGCATTATGGTTCTTTGTCTTTCAATAATTTATTTTCATTCCAGTATATCTCCCCACACATATGACCATTATTAGAAATGTCTGCACTGCCAAGATCTTAATTCTATGATCCTTCTTTATGAAAAGAGCTATTTTCTAGTCTCTTAGTCTTTCTGCCCCTCAGATCTATCAATACTAGGTCTGTTAGGACACATAGTTCCCAGGTGTTGTACACAGTCTTTGAAATGGAAACATAAGGAAACTGTCAAGGGCTGTATTAAGCCATAGAAATCAACTTGGTTCTAATGCCAAACTATTTGATGTTGTTTTCAGAACTTAAAATAAAAATTCTTATT
This sequence comes from Furipterus horrens, assembly GCF_987537825.1. Classification (NCBI taxonomy): domain Eukaryota; kingdom Metazoa; phylum Chordata; class Mammalia; order Chiroptera; family Furipteridae; genus Furipterus; species Furipterus horrens. Next base: position 145,756,415 of record NW_028327173.1, read on the forward strand.
ATGAAGTCAACTAATATTTGTACATACAGAAGTGGTATTGAGCTATGTACTGTATTAGATGGATTAATATAATACTGTAGCAGAAAACTCTAGAAACTATTATACTTTTGCTATTGATTATGACTTGGCACCATCTTCAAATTTGCCTTGTCTCTGATTTGATCAAATCAAATAAACTTGAGTAACCTTCATGTGTTGAAAACAGTGGTTGATCTGAGCTGAATTTGGGAGAATAGAGCAAATAAAAGAATTCATAAAATTGAATCATTCCTTAGTCCTTACACATTTTTAGAAGATTTTATTTATTTATTTTTAGAGAAAGGACAAGGGAGGGAGAGAGATGGGAGAAAAACATCAACAAGAGAAAGAGAAACATCGATTGGTTGCCTGTGTGTCTCTACCAAAGACCTAACCTGCAACCCAGAAATGTGCCCTGATAAGGAATCAAACACATGACCCTTCGCCTAGTGGGATGATGCCCAGCCACCTAAGCCACACTGATCATGGTAGTCCCTACATTTCTTAAGACCCTACCATGTGTAGGCACTGTGCTAGGTTTTGGGTATGGAAGGATAATGAAGAGCCGACAATCTAGTGAGCAAGACAGTAGGCAGACACAGGTAGCTGCCTAAATAGATTTTTCTAGCTGCTTATTGGCTCACAGTTTTGCAGATAGTCATGTGTATGGGTGGAGTTGTGATTGGATATAAGGGCTCCCACTTTTTATACACAGAGAACGAAGAGGCTGGAGATACCCTCATGAGATTTCAGTTTGTGAGCTGCTTGGCATTGAATTAGAGTAGGTGGCAGATGGAGTTTGGTTCCAGGTCAATAAGTTGGATTTATATGCCCATTTATCTGGAGTTTCCATAGGGAACATTCCTGGAAAGCAGGTCTATCCTGGGAGAATTATAACACAGTTGGGCTTAAGTCATCAGATGTCTCATTGTTACCATTTAGGGTACGTACCCATTTCTGGTAAATTAAAGGAATGTGCATACATGAAATAATGTTGTCTAAGTTTTGTATAAAATAGTATTGGGGGGACAAAAAGAAAAAAGGCAGCCTTGAGTTTCCCAAAAGTGATGAGGACAGTACCCAAACTAATTTGACCTCTCCAACTTTTAGGGTTCGTCCAAAAGAAACTTTTTCCAAGGGTCCTAGGAAGCAGAACTCATTCTACCTATAGCTGCTTCTCAGGAGGAGGTCATTAAGGAATCTTCAGTCTCTTAACAGTTTTGATTCTCAATGAATCCTTAATAAGAAACAAGAATGTACTTTCTCAGTGTTGTTTGGTATGGGCAGAGGAGTTACTACAAATCATATCTAAAGAAAAACCCTCTTGCCAAGGCTAGGTCTGCTGATCTCTTGCTCAGGGGTCCTTGTCAACATGTTTATTTGTAGAGCTACCAAGAGGGCCCACCAGACACCTAAAGTGCTGATGAGATATGCTTTGGTGAACTTGTCACTGTCATACAATAGAAATGACATCAGGTCAATTGATAATTAATATCCTATGAGTTGCATTTGTTGCTCTGACCATGTCTATGTTTGAGAACCTGCTAACCTGAGTCATTTCTAGAGTCCATAGGAAAGTTCTCTTAGCTTCAGCAGTTTGCCTCCCAGCTTCCTCAACATTGTGAAGTCTATTTGCTCAGAATTAATGATTTCTTTTCTTCACATGTTTGTAGCCCTCTTGCTTAGAACTTTTTTCTACCTAATATTATAGTTACTAACATTTCTGTCTCAATCAATAAGTGATAAGCTCTATGAAGATTTACTTTTACATATTTCTATAGTCTTGACAAATTAAAGTGCTAATTTTCTTTTTTTGTGAAATCATAAAGGCAGGTTTAAAGCAGTAGGGAGTCAGAACCAAGGGTAACATCCAACCAATTCTAACTGTAAAGCAAAATGCGTAAAATGGATGGAAACATTGAGGGACTCAAGTTGATTTCAATAGGAAAACACAAAATATAAGTGGCCTCCTCAAAGGGAATGTTCAGGGCTCTCTTGTCAACCTCTCCTGGGGCCCACTGCGCCATCACCTCATAGACACCTTTACAGTTTAGCTGAAACTCAGGCAACATAATATAGTAGCTGAAACAGGCTCAAAATGCAAATTAATATGTGTCCTCTCTATTCCAGCTGTATTTATTTATTTATTATTTATTTTTAAGATTCTATGTTTTGATTATAGTTTGCATTGAAAACTATTTTGTATTAGCTTCAGGTGTACAGCGCCGTGGGTAGACATTCATATAAGTTTACAAAGTGCTCTTTCCGATAATACAAGCGCCCACGTGGCACCAAAGATAGTTATTATAATATTATCGACTATATTCCCTATGCTTTATCTTACACCCCCATGGCTATTTTGTAACTACCAATCAGTAACTTCTTAATCACATCACTTATTTCACGCAGCTCCCCAACATCCCTCCTCTCTGGCCTCCATGAGTTTGTTCTCTATGACATCACTTGTATGTGGAACCTAAAGAACAAAATAAATGAACAAAAACAAGGTTGAAACAGACTTATGGCCACAGAAAACCAGCTGTATTTTTTTGAGCTAGTTACTTTCCTGCTGCAAATCTCAGTTTCCTCATTAAAAGAAAAACAGTAGGAAGGCGGAAATTAAGAGGATACACATTCAAAGGTGGTGGTGGGACGGGGTAGAGGAAACATGGCCTACTGCTTTACTTTGGTAACAGAGATAGGGTGATACATATGGGTTTACTGTAGGTATTCAAGTTCATGTCTTTATCTCAAGGTTTCAGCTGAATAAGTTATGAGGGGAGGGGAATACATGCACAAGTAAGGGGACTGCCAGCTCTCGTAAAACTTCTTCCTTGAAACAGACAGAAATTACATTCATTTGGAATGGGAAAAGATAAATAGAGGCAAGATAATCTATTCTGGAATTAAAATCAGGAACTTGAAAAACTATTTACATGTGCATAAGTTTTATCCATTAACTTTTGTCATTGCTTTTATGGAAGGGAATCATGTTCTCTCATGCAATGCTCTTTGTAAATTTCTACTACTCTTTAAGCTTCAACTCAAATGTCACCTCTCTTACATAGCCTTCACTGACCCAAATCCAGCATATTTGTTTGTTGTTCCATCTGCCCTTACTTTGAACCTTGTGAGTGTGTTTTTCATGACAATCGCAACTTTGCCTTGCAGTGGTTTGGGAGGAGTCTGTCTTCTCCCTGGACCTGTAGCTCCTTTAAGAAAGACTGTTTTAATTTTTGTCTTAACAGTCATACACACTTTGCTTATACACCACAGTATATATTTGTAATCGTTTTCATATAAAGATAAATTTTCCTATAAATATTTGAGTAAAATTGATGATAATAGGTGTTCCATAATTTTATGAGGAAATAAATATTCTTTGAGGCCATTTTTAGATCTAAAACAGGGGCCATAGATCTTAATCAGTATGGCATTTCTTAATTCTTAGAGATTGGTTTAGGTTGTATGAGTGTCGTCATTCACGTACTACCTTTATAATTTTATTGTGTCTGTTACTACATGTACTATTATTTAGTTAATCTTGTTTCTTTAGCTCAAGTCATTTCTTTTAAATTACTTTAAAATAAAAATTTTAAGAAAATTAGAAACATGTGTTTAACGTGCCACAAATAGAAAAAACATTCAAATATGTTGAAATATGAAGTGTTTATCCATGCTTTGCTTAAAATCATTTCTCTGTGACTAATGGTAAGTGAATCACTTTAGGTTTAGGAAAGATGGCTCCAGAGCTTTCACAAAGCCACCACTTTCCTTCATTTAAAGTATCCTTTCTATTGAACATGTACTCAGTACTCCTCATATGTCTCCACTGAAGTATTCTATGTGACAAAAGAGAGTGGGCGTGCTTCCTGGCCTTCCCCCCTCCCCCAACCCTGCCGTGATCTCCCCTGCACAGGTCTGAGTGGGCATGTTACCATGCATGGTCTGGCACATGGCATCTAAGTAACCCATTATAAATCTCTTTGAAATTTCCATTTTTGTCTTGACATTCATAGACATTTTGTTTCTACACCATGGTATAGTGTTTGTAATTATTTTTATACAAAGATAGATGTTTTCCTCCAAATATCTGAGAAAAACTGATGACCTTTGATGCTGTTTATTTTGTGATTTTGAGTATAACCAATTACACCATCATGCACCACATTTTGAGAAAAAGATAGTCCTGAGTAAAACGCAATATTGTATCAGATGGCCTTCCCTTTAGTGCCAAGATGTAGTTTGGTATAAGAGTCCTCATTGACTGACACAAACTGAAATTCAAGGAGACTGAGATTTGCAGAAAACTCCAGGAAGAATTTATCTACTGAGACAGTAAGAAGTGAAAAACATGTGATTTATTTGAAGCATTCTGGACCAGACTTAAAAATTAATTTTTGAAAATTAATTCTGGAGGTAATTTACATCTAGTTTTTATCTGAATGACAGAGCCCAAGTATCCCCTCTCCATTTTATAAGAAAAGGTTATTCTTTATTCTTACTAGCTTTGGTCATTCTTACACAGGCCTCAGTGATGTTGCCCAGCAGATCAAGTAGGGGTGGGTCAGTGCCATTTAACTACACATCCCTCCCTGTTGAAAATACCATAGATTCTGTGGATAATGTGTCATGGAAGTTAGAGACCAGGGTGAGCTTTTTCATTCATCAGTTGACTTCAGTATATCAGTTGGGAGCCCTGATCTAGACTTTCTCTATACTGCTCAAGAATTGCTACATGACGCAAGTACATTTTAAATTGGGGCAGAGCAAGGAGTTGTAATTTAACTAGTAGATGTTTATTTTGTGGATGATCTGGTCTCATTTTTAAATTTAGTAAAAGGGAAGAGAAGCTCTTGGCTTTTAACTTGGTATTCTGTTTCTGTACTTACTACTAGTGGGAGTAGTTGGCAGGTTGGTTAAACCATCTTCATTTAGCTGGTTGGAGCCTTGTAAAACTGCCTGGAAGTCAACAGAATAAGCCCCCAGGGGAAAAAGCAAGAAGTTGATTGGAGTCAGTTTTAAAGTTTGAGACTTGGCTTCAAATAAAACTGTCTGCATAGTTATTCTATTTAATAGGAATTCTAGGGGTGTTAGTGGTTTTAGATGACAGAATCAAGAAGCTTTAATTATTTTAATGTAGCACGCCCAATCTTTCTTCATGATGAGTGTGTGAAAGGAAGCTGATGGCCATTTAGAGAAGTTTCTGCCAAGTCTGGCAGCATTGCTGGCCAAGTCCCTGAGAGTAAGATTTGGTGGCAATAGCCCATGTGCTATTTTCTAGTCTAGTTGGCCTCAAGAGCCATCAGTAGCTTGCCCTCAAAAGCAACAGAAACTGGGTCCCCTTTCTCCCATGGTGAGTGCTAATCTGTCTACTCCCCATTCGATGACCAGAGACATCAGTGAGAGATGAAGTTAGGATCTCTGCCTGACCCCTGACCAGGCCTATGGCCCATTTCTTTAAATCTGCATTCAGGTGATAGAAACCTAAGCACACAGCCATTATTTGCTCATTGTCAATATGCGTTTCAGTAGAAACAAACACTATATCTATAATGAGTCTTGTTTCTTGACAACATTTTGTTGGCAATCTAGACAAATGCTCATCACTGCCAGAGACGCCTCTACTTTGACTCGAAGGGCACGAGGCAAGTCTGAGGTTGAAGAGCTGAGTCTCTGGCCCACGCTCTTCTTCAATGAGTCCTTTCTTCATCTGGCTCAGGGTACAGAAGAGGAGCCATGTTTGAAATGGCACACTTTGCCATACCTTAAACTTCTGTCAAAGCCAAAAGGGGGTAGGAATCTTTTAGGATTTGGAATTGGTAAATACTTCTGAGTCTCTGATAAGGAGTGAGTCAGACAACTGACAGAAAACTGAACTCCTCTTACAACTGCCTAGAGACAACACACATCTCTGCTTCTCCTTCTCACTCAGTACCTCATCAGGGCTGGCGTGGGCACTGGGAACAGGGTAGGATGGCTTCTGAGTCCTTCTCCTTGCTTGCTGCGCAGCCCCTGGCACACACACAGGCTGACGTCTGAGCCCCTGTTCCTTACAAGCCAAAGAGAGGGGTTGTATACTTTTCTAAGGACACTTTTAACTCTGAAATTCAATAATGTGACTAAAATTTTGGGATGAGAGAAAGGAAGGCACCCACAGAAAAAAAGGTGGATAACAATGAAACAAATACAAATCTCTAAGAAATACTCAGGTCTCTCTTCATTCTTGCCTTCGATTACATGCACCACCTCCATTACTTCCTAGAATTTCTACTAATTTGCTCTGTGACCTTTGGCAAATTGCTTAACTTCCCTAGATCTGTTGCCTCTTCTATTAATTGGAAGCCAGCTAGGGTTAATACCATCCAGCTAGGGTTGTTGATTTTGGTATTTTTATTTTGAGGACTAAATGTTTATACATTTAAAGGGGTGGAGGGCATGTGTGTGGATGTGCTCAATAAATGTGAATTTTCTCCACTTTTCCCTTTCTCTCCAAATTTGCTCCACACAGGATCTTTCAGTGAAGAACTTGCTTTAGGCTGGATAATCTGATTAGGTGTTATACAATTAGAGTCATAGGTCACCCTGAGATTATCACCGATGTTCCCGTGCTCCTCAGAGTAGGAAAAAACTTATGGGAAGATTTTCTGTGTGTTGATCATGCTTCCAAAAGCATTGTAGGTGAAAGATGGGAAGACACTCCAGAGTGATTCAAGTTGTGTCCTCTCTCCCACTCCTCCCCCTATGCTATCCCCACCTCCTGCATCTAATTCCCTCCTTGAGGACCTGGCTCCCTGTGGATTCCCCCCTTGTTAGCCCAGCCAGAAGAACCCTCTTCTAAGTCTCGAGCCCTGATACCTTTACTCTCGGAGCCTGCTTTTCACTGATGTTGGGAAATCTCTTCTGCATTTTAAATTGCGATTGGCATTTATATATTCTTTTGCTACTTAACACTGTACATTTCTCTTATCTCTTTAGCTAGATGTCAGATTTCTTGAGGGCAGGGAGACTATGTTTCTATAACCCCCTGAACACATAAGCAATCTGCATGTGGGCAGAGCCCATGGTAAAAAAACCTTGACACTTTTCATCAGTTCCCATAGTAGTGCTGAGCCTTCTCCCACATCCTTATCACTCTTAATTAATATCAAATTTTCTCAGCAGTCACTCTGCTTTTTTTTTCATTGTAGAGCAGATGAGGCTTCTCATTTTGAACTTGTGCTACTTTTTGAAAGATTGTTTTATTTTTCTCTTCTTTTTACATATAGAAATGAGACTGTGCTTTCCGTTTCCTGCTTCCCAGATAGATACCTGTCTGAGGGCTCAAAGATCTAGGCCTATGCTCCTCTCCAAGGCTTTTAAAGGCAGATAACACATTCACCCCCTGACAATGAGATCTTTTCTTTAAAACAAATGTTATGAACCTTTGATTCTTTTCCATACTTCAAGTCCTCATTATAGCTCAAGAATTTCCCAAAATGGAAAATATCAATGTCATCAATCAATCTCCATTTGACCTATTCTCCATAGTCAAATCCAAACTCCTGCCTTAAAAGTTCTGCATTCCTCTGAAGCTAAATGATACCAAAAAATGTCAAAAACACTCTTGCATTTGAATCACTCTGTCTGTCTCTGCTCACGGAGGCTGATTCAGCAGATTGGCTCCTGGGGGAGGGTACTGGGCTCCAGCCTGTTTCGAACAGACAGACGCATCTCCAAGGTGGCTTTGTCAAAAGCCAAGGACATTTTTTAGACATGGAGTCTGAGCTTGTTGCCACATAAACAAATAGAAAGGTTTCACTTTAGCTTCCTCAGGGTTTTTGGATTGACAACAAGTTCTAAGAGGGCATGGGTGCCAGGAAGGCAGCCTGGGGCAGATGGGAGCCCAGAAGGAAGCCGGGAATTGCTGGCTCTGGCTCCCGGCTCAGGGCAAGGCTGTGAGCAAAACTCAGCCATGAACTAATGTCTGGAAAACATCTCGGCTGGACATTTCACCCATAGACCCAGAGGCTGCCTAGTGTAGGAGTGAGCAATTCTTACTCCTGGCTGTACAGTAACATCATCTGTGACGCTGTTAAAGGATGCAGTGTCCAGGCCCCACCCCAGGCCTAGGGAGTCCCAGAAATGGGTGTTTTTGAAGAGATTTCAGGGGGATTCTTACATGTGGGCTAGCATGGAGAACAACTGACTGGTGAGAGCAAAAAGTTAGATTTTCTTTGGAATACCCTGACTGAGTTTCTCAGTTAATAAGAATCTGTGATTAAATACTAATACACACTTTTTATTTCCAGGATGTTATTTTTCCTCTTTTATGGGTTGCTCTTAGAGAATAAAGGTAGACTAGATCTAGGAGGGATCTTAGAGATGGCCAACAGGTTTAATGTATGGTGCCAGCTCTGCTAACAGGGGCTGGCTGGAGAAAGACCCTGAGAAGAATTGAGAAGGACCTTGAGGCTGTATCCTGAATCGACAGATTCAAGTTCTGTGCAAATCCTAATGAGGACTGCCATATGTAAGATGGTGGCACAGTGTCATGTGAGTGATATATTTGCCATTCCTATGTACATGAAGAAATTACTTGCAGAGAGGAGAATATACTTGACCAAATTCATACCAAGTGACTGATTTCTTTCCCATTTCTCATTTACTGAACATGAACAATACTCTTGATATTTAAAGGGCAGAGTCATATAGACTATATACCTTTAGGTTCTCTCACCCAGTCAAACTACACAATCATTTGCTAGACTTGAATGAATGGTGAGTGCTAATAGGAATCATTCATACACCAATTCAGGTCAACTGCTTCCACTTTTCTTTGCCTTTGTCTATGCAAATGTGGCCAGTGTCTATGACCAAATCCGGGACACTAACTCAGTGGTTTGGATTTTGGATTTTGTTGATTTCACACTTTGAACCTGGGAAAAGTCTATTATCTGCTGGTGTTTGGGAGCCACTGTTCCAGCCTCTGGAGGCCTCTCAGGACTTACTTCTGGTGTTTTCTAGTTCTGATGTGTGCTCTTAGAGAATTAGGTGATGTGAGCCTCCAGGTATGGAAGTTGCTTCCATTCACTAATATATGGCCCAAAACACAGCCTTAGATATTTGACTCCCTGATGAGGATGTTACCCCCTTCCAGACCCTGGTTTCTTGTCCCTTGCTTGCTCTCTGGACAGCCTTGGGGGTAATTTCACTGAGCCCTTTTAGTTCTCTTGCAAATATCCACCTGCTCTCTTGCCTCTGCACACTCTTCAGCATTTTATCTTCCTCCTCAGATCTTTATCCTAAGATAGGATCTTGGGATCTTATGCACAAAAATGAAGGAATGAATTGCCTGCTGAGATCAGAAAAACTTTTCAATTCAAGCATCTTGCCCAACTATGAGGAATGTATGGCAAAGTGCCACTCTTCTGAATTAAACCCAACACATATTTTCCCTAAATGGTATTGACATTCAGCTGAGTTGATCATTACTACATATGTAGCTCTCTACTCTGCAAACTGATAGACTGTTTAGAATAAGGTCTAGTCCTTAAAAAAGCTATACTAGTACTATATGTATATTTATATCATCACAGAAAATAGTCTAGAAGATGACACACTACATTTTAACTGTAGTTAACTTGGGGAGTCGGGGGAGGCTTTGGATGGGCTTTGTTTATCAGTACTGTTGGGATTTTTTAAAATATATTTTATGATTATAAAACTAAAACATTAAGTAACTTTAGGAAAATTAAAAAGTGTTCATGACTTTTGGTTGAGATGGCAGTGTAGGCAGACATGGCTCACTTCTTCACACAGCCACATCAAAATTACAACTAAAATATAGAACAACCACCACTCAGAACTAACAGAAATCAAGTTGAATGGAAGTCTGATAACTGTGGAATTAAAGAAACCACATCCATCCAGATGGGTAGGAGGGGTGCAGACATGGAACAGGCTGGTCCTTTCCCCACATGTGGTGGATAAAAATTTGGGAAGGATATCTTGGGAGCAAGGAGTCCCAGTCCCACACCAGGCCCCCCAGCCCAGGATTCCAGTGCCAGGAAAATAAGTCCCCACAACTTCTGGCTGCAAAACCAGTGGGGTATGAGTCAGTGGAAGAAACTTCTGGAGCCCCAAGTAGTTCCTCTTAGAGAACCCACACATGGACTCACCTGCTTAGACTCACTCTCTCTGAGCTCAGCACTGGCGTAGCAGCTTGAAAGGCACCAGTGGCATACGGAGAGGAACTGAAGTTTTTTGGCATCAAGGTGAGCAGAGGCCATTGTCTCTTTTCTAAACCCTCCCCCAGCAGAGGTGGCAAGCTGGTGTTGTATCTGAGACTCCATTAACCTGGCTAACTCCATTAACCTTGGAGATCCTCAGTGACTCTGCCCCACCCAATTTATAGGCCCACCCAAGCTGTTTTTCCATATGAATGGCTGGTCTTGGCTTATGCTTCACAACTTCCTAAATTCTATCAAATAAGCAACAGGCGGCCTCAGTGAGCCCCAGGCCTGACACTAGCAGCAGCCAGCCTAGATTCACAGCTTGGCTTCACCTAGGAATCTCCAAGCCCAGCACAAGTAGCAGCCATCTCAGATTGCTTTATAGCTCAGGCAGGTGGCCCTGGGCAAAACACAGGTAGGGGCTGACTTTGGCTTGCAATGTCCCCAGGAAAATCCAGGGCCAGCACAGCCAATGGACAGCTACAGATCATATCACAGCACCAACACCCTGCCCCTGCACAGCTGAGCCACCATGGAGGGTGGAGGTTGGTGGTCAGTGGTCACATCCAGTCCTTGTAGCTAATTGGCCTGGGTAAATACCTCACATTGATCTGCCAACAGTGACCAGGGCTCAACTACAAGAGGAGGGTATACTCAGCCCACATGAAAGCACACCTCAAGTATCCAGCTTGGGTGAAAGCAGAGGCTGTGCCACTGTACCCTATAGGACACCTATTACATTAGGCCACACTACCAAGACACAGAGTCAAAGTAGCTCTATTTAATAAATAGAAACAAACACAGGGAAGCTGCCAAAATGAGGAGACAAAGAAACATGGTCCAAATGAAAGAGCAAATGAAAACTCCAGAAAAAGAGCTAAATTAAATGGAGATAAGCAATCTATCAGATGCAGAGTTCAAAATACTGGCTATAAGGATGCTCAAGGAACTTAATGAGGACCTCAACAGCATAAAAAAGACCCAGTCAGAAATGAAGGATACACTAATTGAAATAAATAAAAATTTATAGGGAAAGAACAGTAGAGTGAATGAAGCAGAGAATCAGATCAATGATTTGGAACATAAGGAAGTGAAAAATGACCAATCAGAACAACAACAAGAAGAAAAAATGCCCCCAAATGAGGATAGCATAAGAAGCCTCTGGGACAACTGCATAAGCAGCCTCTGGGACAACTCCAAGAAGCCTAACATTCACATCTTAGGGGTGCCAGAATGAGAAGAGAAAGGGCAAGAATTTGGAACTCCATTTGAAATAATAATGAAAGAAAACTTTCCTAATTTGGTGAAGGAAATAGACATGCAAGTCCAGGAAGCACAGTGAGTCCCAAACAAGAAGAATGGAAAGAGGCCCATGCTAATTTAATCATAATTAAAATGCCAAAGGTTAAAGATAAAGAGAGAATCTTAAAAGCAGCAATAGAAAAGAAGTTAGTTATCCACAAGGGAGTTCGCATAAGACTGTCAGATGATTTCTCAAAAGAAACTTTGCAGGCTAGAAGGGATTGGCAAGAAATATTCAAAGTCATGAAAAACAGGGACCTACAGCCAAGATTGCTCTACCCAGTAGGGCTATCATTTAGAATCGAAGGGCAGATAAAGAGCTTCCCAAACAAGAAAAAAACTAAAGGAGTTCATCATCAGCAAATCATTATTATATGAAATGTTAAAGTGACTTATTTAAAAAAAAAGTAGATAAAAATTATGAACAATAGCTGGAAATAGCCTAAGTGCCCATCAGTAAAGGAGTGGATCAAAAAACTGTGGTACATTTACACAATAGAATACTATGCAACAGAAAGAAAGAAGGAGTTCCTACTCTTCACAACAGCATAGATGGAACTGGAGAGTACTGTGCTAAGTGAAATAAGCCAGACAGTGAAAGACAAATACCATATGATCTCACATATAAGTGTAAACTAATGAACAAAACAAACAAATGACAAAATAGAACCAGGGACATGGAAATAAAGAATAAATTGACAGTGACCAGAGGGGTAGGGTGAAGGGGCTAACAGGGGAAAGAAGGGGAAGGATATAGTCAAGGAACAAGTATAAAGGACCCATGGACATGGACAACAGGGTGGGGATTGACTGTGGGGAGGGGCAGGGGAGAGTAATAGGGCAAAATTGGGACAACTGTAATTGAACAACAATAAAATTTTAAATAATTTAATAAAAACTATAAATAATAGAATGGCAAAAAATATATATCTTTCAACAATTGAATATTAAAGACAAACTAAGCAAACAAGAACAGAGACAGAATCATGGATACTCAGAACATTTTGATGGCTGCCAGATAGGAGAAAGCTGTGGGGGAATGGGTGAAGAGGTGAGGGGATTAAGAAGTACAAACAGGTAGTTACAGAATAGCCATGGGGATGTAAAGTAGAGTACAGAAAATGGAGTAGCCAAAGAACTTATATGTATGATCCATGGACATGAACAATGGTGAGGGTATTGCCTGAGGGAGTGGGGCAAAGGGGAAAGTTGTCCTCAACTGTAATAGCATAATCAATCAAATATAATTAAAAAAAATTAAAAAATGGAAAAGTGTTCACAATATCTTAAGGATGAAGAGACCTCCTTTGATTCAAAATATGCTGTGAATCTGTCAAATTTATTGTACAATTTTGTGTACATCTGAATGTGTGTGTGCATACACTAATGTAAGGCTGACCATTGTCCTTTTGTAGGATGATTGTTCCTTATTCTGAATTATGTCTCTCTTCTATTTTTGGTGTTAAAATGAAACATGATGATTTTTTAAGTCCTTACTTGGAAAAAAGAAAAATTGGAGACTCAATGTTGGTTCTCAAAACTTTAGACCCTTATGATTTTATTAAAATTATAGTCTTGGAATTTTGCATAGGGACTGAGGCTCAGAGAAATTGTGAAGTACTCACGGAAAGTGATTTAATTGTGTTCTAATCAACATACCACTCCGTCAATTTTAAGAAATTATTCATTTTTCATACAATATTTGCTTACTGAGCATATAACATTTGTTAAACTAGGTGTTAGAGATGAGTAAGAATAGATAGATCATCCTGGAGCTTAGAGTGTAACGTGATGGCTAACAGCATTTGTTTACATACCATATGATGAATCATTAAAATATGTTCCTTCTTTGGTAAATAAATTAGTCTTATGCCACCTTATTAGCACATCATTATTTCTTTATCTGTAGTTCATCACAGATTTAGTGAAAAACACCTACATCGGACATTTTGCTTTGTCCATAATATTGAATCTTGTCTTGCACATAAACCATGTAACAGTCTGAAATGTTTTTTAAAGTTGGGCGGAGTGAATACACATGTTTATTGAAAATAGTTAAGCAATATTTAAATATACAGAGAAATAAGTGTGAGTCTGCTTTTATTGCTCACAGCTCTCCAACCTCATTTTGGTCTCTGGAGTTAAACACTGTGACTAGATTTGTGGACATTATTCCAGGGTATTTTCCTTAGTGTTTATGCAGAGACATCAGGTTATTCCTCTTGCTAAGCAGCCTTTCTTATATACTCATCTATTTCTTGCAGAGTGAACTCACTTCATCCTCATTCAAATGATCCTATCATTTCTGAAAATGTGATCATCAACTACCCCTTGACAGTTTTGCCTGAATACAAGCCCCTTTTAACTTAAAAACAGGTTGTATTAAAAAGGTATTTGTTTTGTAAGCTCCTTGGAACTTAGACTGGGTTCTCTCATAAAGTGAGTTACAATTATGTTTTACATGACGGCTGCAGCAGCACAAGGAAAAGGTCAATATGGAAAAGGAACATTTAAAGAGTATTTACCATGTGTGAAAAACCCTATTAAGAATTTTCCATTATTTCATTTACTCTTTGCAACGTTTTTGTTAGGATGGCTATTATTCCAAATTACACAGATGGAGCAACTAATGTTCAAAGGAACTAAGTAACTTGCCCATTGTCATTTAGATTGTAAATGTCAGAGCTGAGAGCCAAGTCAAAGTATGTTTAATTCCTAAGCACAGGCACCTTCCAGGCCCTGAGAGTTAGTTTACCAGGGGAAATGTGAGCACACAGGTACATATGCAGCTGCAGGAGGTGGCTCAGTGCTCGCCTTCTCCTGGTCTGGTGATGTCAGAAGGAAAAATCATGAGCTGGAGGGCTAGAAGCTCTGTTTCCACCACACCTTATTCATACCCTAATCGATGACTGTGTCAGCCCAGGGGATTGATACATTGGCTGCCACTGTTTGGGTACTTCTTGGGTTCCGACGCCAATTAATAAAAACACTGCTGGAAATTCTGTTTTTCCCTCTAGATCTACCCTCTAGGCTTCTCCATCCCGCTCTGCACCTTGTGAGGCTAAACTCTGACTCCATCAATTAATTGGCTGAGTCCTTTTTCCTCTGACTTCTGACTGGGTTTGTCCAATGGGAGGCATCAGTAGGAGGTTGCAAGGTGTGAGGGAGGAAATATCAGGTCACTTAGTTCCCTGGCTCCTTTCCTGTCACAGCTTCTTTGCAGTGGCTAGATTCCAATACCCAAGGCCACAGCTCTTGGTGGAGGGCTTTCCCTACATTTTCGGCTTTCTCTTAGTCCCAGCAAACAGTTCCTCATCGGTATCTTCAAGCTAATGGGTGGTAACATCATTGTTACTCTTACTAGCCAGGTGCTTTACCATTTTTTGTTGGCTTAACACTACTTTGCCCACACTCTTCTAAATATTCCTTCATTAAACTGTCTTTAATTATTCTTTTGAGGATACCATCTGTTTGCTGCTGGGAACTTGGCTGATCCAGTAAATGAAACCAGGATTTGTTCTTGAAAACGGATCCTCAAAATGGGAGTCTGTGATTAGGTTGCTCATATAGTTGATGAGGGCACAGATAATCCCCTTGCCAAGGTGAAATGGATAACACAGCATGTGGTAGAATAATAGTTACTCAAATTATCAACAGCTGTTGCATGGACTGGTGTAGATGAAGGGCAAGGCATTGCGAGATCACATGACTGTGGCATTGGCTGTTTTGTCAAGTGATTCAGATTACACAGATTGTGCCACAGGCTGGCTACTTATGAAGCCCCAGAGAACATAAACAGAAGAAAGGGCAAATAATCAGCTTGAATGCCCAACTCAGGGCATAGGTGGAAAATCAGCCTCTCTGCAAGTGTTTGAAGAATCTTTTTTTTTTTTTTGGAGCTTCAGTGCCAATATATTTAAATCACGGCAGCTTTTAAAGAGTCTTTTATCTGCTATAGCTGCAGGGCAAATATGGTTGAAGCTCATCTGTGATGAAACACATCAAATGTCTAGGGACTTGCAATGTGGTAAAATAGTAGGTGCATGTGCTGAGGATTCAGGTATACCAGGGACAAACTCTCAGCTCTGACATTTACCGCCTATATGGCATTGGGCAAAGTATTTAATCACTCTGACAGATAAGTTACTGCATTCATAAATGTGCAACTCTCCTTGTTCTTGTATGAGAAAGCATAAATAGAAAAAGAGTAGATTCCTGAGATATAAGATAAAGCTATTTGGGGCATATACAGAAGATTGAGAACTGAACTTCCAAATTCCCCTGATCCTTCACAGCCACACCTGAGGCAACAAACCTTCCATTTACACTTCAAGCAAGCCCCAGTGGGAGGAGCAGTCCAGACCTCCAGTGTTTTTGAGTATTACCATCACCCTTCTGCAGATAACTATTCTCCATTTAAACAGCTTCCACTTTGCCTCTGGGCCCTAGCAGAAACTAAGTGTCTGACCACATTAGTTTTCTGTGGCTGTCGCAACAAATCATCACAAACTTGGTGGCTCAAAACAACAGAAATTTGTTCTGGCTTAAAACAACAGAAATTTGTTCTCTCACCGTTCTGGAGGCTGGAAGTTTGAAATAAGGTGTTGGCAGAGCCACGTTCCCTCTGAAGGCTCCAGAGAGAATCCTTTCTTTTCTCTTTGGCTGCTGTTGCTCCAGACATGTTACTGTGTAACTCCAGTCTCTCCCTCCGCCATCACACAGCCTTCTTCTCTGTCCTCTCTTCTGTCTCTAATAAGAACAATGTTACTGGATTTAGGATATACCCAAGTCTTCCAGAATGGTCTCATCTCAAATTCTTTAACTTAATTCTTTTTCTGAATAAGGTCACATTCACAGGTTCTAGGGGACATATCTGTTGCAGGGCCACCATTTAAATCATTATACCGACTATGGAGAATCAAGTGACCTTGTGACCCGAGCTGCTTCTAATGAACTGGGTGTTATCTGAACCACCATCCATAAAAATGGGAATGGTTAACAGCAACCCAACAAGTGGATATGAGATATAAAAGATTGGGTTCAACATGAGCAGGTGGCTCGCTCTTTCAACACCCGCTTTTGATTCATGACCCCCTCTATCTCAATTCACATCTATAGCCTTATGTAGAATTCCTTACATCCATGTGACTGGGGGAGAAAAAACTTGAGTTTGACTTAGATATGTGGTCGAAGCCAGAGGCGGTAGGCACTGCATTGTGGTCTCCACTAGGGTGACTCTGAAAAACCCTCATTAAGGGAAATTATTTCAATTAGTAGAATTTAAGCAGTAGAATGGGTTGTTTAGTTAGGCCGTGAGAAGATGGCTTGAGGTGTGTACCTCTGTCTCTATAGGAAGTGGCTTTAAACTTAATCAGTTGGTCAAGAACTTTAAGAAAGCATGATATGAATATGGGTGACAAGGGACAATATATAAAGACAGAATTCTCATAATGGGTACAGAATATTATTTTATTATCTAAAGGTCCACTGGAGAGTATTTTATTGTAGAAATGCTCTTGATAATGAGGTGGACAAGATGAAATAATTCTGTGGCTGTTGGTCAGAATATTTCTCAAACGGTGTCGTGCTTGTTCAGCGGGCTCCTTGACAAAGTTGCTATGGTAGCAGGAATTGAAGCTCATCAATGTTCTCTCCCTCATCAGATTGATCTTGTCTCTGCCACTGCTCAATATCCAACCTGACAACAGTAGAGACCAATGATGAACCTTTGATATAACAACACCCCTTAAGGTAACAATCTACTACCATATTATTGGACTCCTTCCATCAGGAGTCCTCACAGAAATAGCTCTACATTCTAAATAGGCATTTTCTTGCCAACTTTTTGGCCAGCACCAGCATTCCTAGACTGCCTGCTTTATCTTTCCCCACTTTTGCCCATATAACTTATGGAATGGCAAATAAAATATGGAAATAGGTTTATCCCCAGCAAATTCACTGGCCCCTCCTTCATAAAGTTGTAGAATGAACTACTGCAGGCTCAGTTGCAATTACAGGGAGATAATGCACTGTGAGATTAGGACATATACCCCAAGGCAGAGGTCAAGATACAGAGATACAGTGCCTTCCCCCCGACAGCTGGAATTCATGGATCTAGGAATCGATATGTGGTGTTGGAAGAGCCCTTCTCACTCTTCTGCCAAATAACTCACTCAAAGTATTTTTGCTTCCTGTCTCCACAACCTTGGCATTGGTTGTTCAGGAGGTTAGAGTGTTCAAGGGAAGAATGCCTCCAAGAGGGAATAGTCATGGTTCTGCTACTATAGAAATTGGGTGGCTTCTCATGCTGCTGAACCAACAAGCAAAGGAGAGGCCACTCTCCTCGCCTAGGTAGTCAAACTTGCTTATAAAGAAAATGTGGATTACTGAGGTCCAATGGGAAGAACAGGCCTAGAGCCCAGAACACTTACTGGAGCTCCTCTTAGTACTTTTCCTACCACACTGGTCTATGAAAAACAGTAGCATTCCAATAAATACAAGACAAGCATGAATTCGGGTTTCATATAAGTAAGGTTTAGTCTCACCATCATGAGAAGACTTTATCCAGCCTAGGAGCTTATGGTGGGGGGTTAGGTTTGCGGAGGGAATGGGAAGTAGGAGCAGCTATGCTTATCAACTTAGGCCGTGACTGGGTTCAAAAGCAGGGCTGTAGGGGTTATGCTGTGTGTTGTTTTTTTCCCCCACCCACATATTTTTTCCCCTGTGTTATTTTATGTGGAAAACATGGATGGCAGCTTGCATTGAAGTTTCATGTGGGACTGTCAGTGAATTCACAGCACCGTATGATGATGCACCTGTATATTGGAACTATGTGTTTCCTACATTGGGGACAGATGCTTTTCAACAAAAGGGGAAAAGTAGACCCTGAGGCATAACAATGTGATAGATATTCTCTGTCCCTTTAGATCTGTTTTCCATCCTCCCCTTCCCAGCGTTACACATGGAGAGGTTGATCTCTGTGAACCTCTTTAACAAGGCTTCCATGTGCAGGGGCTTTTAGTTGCAATGGCAATGGCAATGGCAATGGCAGATGAGGGTGCTGGGGGAAAGACAGGCCAAGCTGTGCATTCACTGGCTTCCTCCTGCCCAGACCACAGTCTGGCAGGGCCATTTTCTTCCTTTGGGGGCCAGGGCAACTTTGGTAGTTCTCTCCCAGAGCGACAGTAATTGTCAGATCTCAGCAACCGCTCTCTCCCCTTGTGTCTTCAGTCTTTAAAAGCTCTCCGCATCATTCCTTGTCAGCTTCCTTTAATTTTGCCCCCTCTTTAAAAATAGCCCTTTCATGAAGCTTTCTTTGGTCAACCATTAGAAGGAGTCATTTCCATCTCTCCAGGATTCTGACTGGTACAAACCCAAAGCCATGTTTTTCAGTTTAGGTTAAGGAATCCCTTTTTCTCCACCTCCATCCAGCTCATGCTCATATCAGGTTGCTTAGCCCTGGTTCTGTGTGTATACGCTGAGAGAAGGACAGATCCAGAGACAACCTTCCTTCCTTGGACCATAACAACCACTCTAGGAGAAAAGAGGAATTTCTCTTTTAGGTTAGGAAATTTTGGCCCCTGCTTCACTCATGCGCCAAGGCCTCTGAACTTGGAGATGAGTGCATTGTTTACTTTGTTAGCATTATAGTGAATAAGGCAAATTTACCATAGTATGTATTCTAGTGGTAGGAAAGACAATAGCCCAATGCTAGGCTATACACCTGCTTTATTTATTCATTCAACAAATATTTAGTGAACATTTTGTTCTAGGCTCTGAAAATATGGAACTGGGCAAAGCAAAGACTCAACTATCATGGAGCTTACAATTTCTTTGAATAAGCCGTCACCTTCTTCTCTATGGTATTATGAGCACTGTAGTAGAAGCTCAATGAATAATTATTAAATGAATAAAGGTAAAGATTAGAAAAAAATAATAAAAATATTGGTAAATTAGTTACATAGCATTTCCCTATGGTTAGCCTAATGCAGTTTAATCTCTGAGTGTGAGTGTGACCTTTGCAACACTGGCCTGTCTCTTCTCCAAATCATCTAGCACTTAGAAATTTGTGGAACTCAATGAGGTTTTGCTAGTTCCATGTCAAATATCTGGAAGCATCGCAATACCAGTCTAACTGTTGCTGCTACATAATCTGCCCAATGGCCTCTTCTGGGAAAATCTCGCATCCTTCGCCTCACTCTCTAGATCCCTCTGCTGGGGCAAGTTCTTCTGAGGTGACTGGACTCACTGACCTTTCACATTTCAGTTGCATCTCAACTCACAGCCCCTGTTCAACAGGACACCCTTCCTCAAAGGTGTCCTTCTGGATTCACTTCCTGCTTTCCTCTAGCACATGACCTTTTCTTTTTAACCTCAGGTCTCTTCCTCCACTTCCTAGATTAGTATCCTGATGTCTGTCAGTCAACTCTGGCCCATCATGCTGCCACCATTAGTCTAAAGAGAATAGTATTGACGGACAGCTAGGCGGTGTGTCAACAGACCCATTTTGTAAAATGGAAATTAGGAGGAACCTAAAACAACAGAGTATGTGATGGAAAGCGAAGTCATTTATTCCAGATACAGCTCATTCCCAGTAGGTCTCAGCAATGGCATTTCCTCCATATAGTGTTTTTATTTTTTTCAATGCAAGGTCAAATTTTAAAATGTGTGTGCTGACACTCACAGTTGTACCTTCTCATTGTTGAGTGGCTGGTGTGTAGTCAGGGTTTTTCAGCTCTTTGTAGTTTTGTGTGAAATGCACTGTAACACGGGGTGGGAGGGGAAAGACCCATGGGGGGAAATTCTTGCTCACAGTAGAGCTGAAATCAAAGGAATGCTTCAGGCTGTGAAAAATGGCTTCCCATTCCCTGGCTCCAGACTGTGAGCATTCATGCTTTGGAAAAGGTAATCTGGAAAAAGTGAGGTGCGGGGAGGATGGGGATTTTCACATTGCAGCAGAGGATATCCACAGTTTCTTTTCAGGTTTAATTGCTCGTGGGTGGTGTACAATTATAAGTGCTCATAAATTGTCTACCCTTATATTGAGTTCAGCCCCCTCCATAGGCGCCTGCATGAGCTGAGCTGCAGCCAGCGGAATGGGCCAAAATACACGAGACCCACAGCCAAACTGACGACAGAGAGTTTGAAAAGTCAGCTTAGAGAAACCTGTGGACCCAGTTATTGGAGTAATAGATTTTTTGTCCTGAGCCTCCACACAGATGCTATTTTTTCCTCCTTGGGGCAGAATATGAAATGAGAATGTAATGACGGACAAACTCACATTCCTCTCTAGTAGAAAAAGTAGCATTTAGTAACTAAGAAAACTATTCAGAAATTTCAGAAAAAAATGTCATCTGGCATTTCATAGGCTGTTCAAATTGTCTATAATAAGATACATTAAAAATGTAAACATTACTAAATACAGCATTATTAATTTTCAGTAGATAGAGAAAAGTTGATTTCTAACTTTTACAAAATGGCAAGGAGAGAAAAGGACTTTCAACACCCCCAAAGGGAAGTAGTAAAATGCTATGCAAGTATTTCCCACCACTGCCTATACGTTACTTTTTTACAGGTAGCTATTTTTTTTTAAATGCTTTATTTATTTTTAGAGAGAGGGGGAAGGGAGGGAGAAAGGGAGGGAGAAAGAGAGGGAGAGAAACATCAATGTGTGAGAGAAACATCTATCAGCTGCTTTTCACACACCCCCAACTGGGGACCTGGCTCACAACCCAGGCATGCGCCCTGATGGGAATCAAACAGGTGACCTTTTGGTCTGTGAGACAATGCCCAGCCCACTGAGGCATACCCGTCCCTTACAGGTAGCTATTTTTATTGGCAGATTGATTAGTGTTAGTAGAGAAATTGTGTTCTTCTGTGTTTTGTGTAAATGTGAGACATTTTTGAGGTAGAAAAGGGTGAAGAGAATTAAGGAATAATGGCTATTTGAAGGTTAGACAAAACATAATTAAATAGCTTGGTTATACCTTAGATTTGTTTCATTACGCCTGGTATATTTATCAAGTGGTACCCTGTTATGCAAAGTATACTGAATGGCAAGTGGTTAAGGAGACTCTTATAAGTGAATAACCAGATTCTGGAGTGGCTGGTTGGCCCTGCAACAAAGATTCTTAAAAGAACCATCTTCACCATCTGTTCAATAATCAGATTGGGTGGGTAACTAAAGTCATATCGAGGTGAGAGAGTGGCCCTGCCAGTTTGGATCCAGTTCAAGGACTCACATATAGGTCTGGAGTGAGGACTCTAGGATATGAAATTATTTGATGCCATTTAAAATATTACTTGACTAGCTACTCAGAATTTTTTATTTTAATGAGCAAAGGGGAAGATATTTTCAGAAACAATAAAATAGTTAATGCATAAATCATGTAAAAGAGCTGAGACTGAGACCCTTTCTCTTTGAGGTTTTAGGGATATAGTCTTGTGAGTGAGAGGGTCCCTTTTCTTCATCAAGAGAAATGGGACCAGGAGACAAGGCATGGCCAGGCATAGTGGCAGCAACAATGAAGACCATGATATAGGGAAGCTGAAATCTGCACACAGAATATTAACTAAGGAGAGTTTGCAACCCACTGTCCAAGGAAGAGAGGAAACAGGAGAAACAAGGTTTCAGATGTCCCATTAACACTGCGTCTCTAAGTACTCAATAAATATTCGTTGAATGAATGTGAGTAGAACTAAGAGGTGGGTTTTAGTGAAGAGCAACATCAAAGTATCCAGAGATTTTGTCTTATGGGTTTTGGGGGAGTAGGTTGGTTTTTTTTCCCAGAAGAAATTAATAAAGATGAACCAGAGTCTAGTTTCTGGTCTATGTCGAGTTTTACTGGTGGCAGGAAGGAAATTAGTCAGTAAATGTTCTGGGTACTAGATTAGAGTTTCAGGGGGAACAGACCTGTACTTCACTGGTAGGGACTGCTGGTCAGAGGGAATAAGAAAGCCCAGTGAGTTCAGCTGCTGAGCCAGGATGCTCCTTGCTCTGAGGAAGCTCTATGGCCAGAAAACGACTCCATACAAATTATCCTTCCATCAGTAGACAGTCCAGAGCTTGCTGTATACTTGCCCTAGGCTGAAAATATGCTTGGCCTTATCACGTTTTGGAGAAAAAAGGACAACTTGCATTTCCAAAGCATGAAGCATGTTTACTCTTGTGAAAGCGATTCCTTTGCAGAATCAACTGTTTTAGGGCAGTGGTTCTGAAATACTGAAAGGAAAAGAATTCTGAGTCCCAGATATTGACATAAATTGTTCTTAGGATAATGTTACTTAAACAAGTATATAGAAATATAAAACTGGGAACAAATTTTTATGCTTGTAAATCTTATATACTTCTACAACAAAATTTTATTTCAAATTAAGTTCAGACATTGCGTTGAGCACATCTGTACTTTGTTACTATGTGCTATGTGATGACACAGTTTTCCCACTACTTTCCTCTAGTTTAACTTCTAACAAACTTTGTACAGGGCACTGTGAAGTCATCGGGTCTTGAGCTGGTCTTAATACATTATTTAAGAGTTTATATCTACCTCTCTTCTTTTTCTCATTCATCTATATGGTAATTAATGTTACACATGTCAGATCAAATATCAGTTTGTTAAACAACTTAAGACACTAAAGTCTTATTCTATAAAAATAATTTTTAATTTAAAATGCCCAATGTAAGTTTTAACTCTCTAATGAGTAAAATAATTCAGCACGAAAAAATAGTAGTTTTGGGTAATTATTGTCATTTTGTCATTAGGATGTTAATTTAACAGCAATCAAATCTGCCTTTCTGTACATTTAAGGTTGAGTGCTACAACTCAAGTGATTAATTAGCACCCATGTGGTCATAATTACAACTTAATCACAGGCAATGAATACATGGCAGTACACAGTCCTCAGTGGCTGAGAAGATGCTAATATTAATTTTTGATTTTTAAGTTTTTACTCAGGGTGTATTTCAAATACAGTATAGTATAGAAAATAGTACGACAGACATAAATCTCCTAAATAAATTACAAATACTACTATTCTGCAATTTTTTGATTCAAATGTTTTTTAGTTATTATTTTATTTTTAAAATTTACATAAAATACTTTTTTGTGGTACAAGTCTGAGTTGTAACACACGGATAGGTTTGTAGAGCCACCACTGGAAAAAAACAGCGTAATCACCTCCTACAATTCCCTTGTGCTGTCCTTTGTAGTTAGAACCCTCCACCCCCACGCCACCCCGCAGAACTGCTCACTGCTCCCTGCCACAGATCTGTTCTCTGTCTTAATATATTTGCCTTTTCCAGAATGTCATGTATATGGAATCCTAGAATAGCTGGCCTTTGGAGACTGACTTCTTTCACACTATATAATGTCACTTTTCTTTCATTGCTGAGTGCATTTCATTGTGTGGGCTTAACCATACCTTTTATTTGTTGAAGGACAGATTTGGTTTTAGTAGTTAGCAATCACAAATAATGCTGTGATAAATATTAGTGTACAGGTTTTTGTGTGAACATAAATTTTCATTTCTCCAGCAAAATCTTCTGAGATTGCCAGGTCATATCATTAGTGTGTATTAAACTTTGTAAGAACTACTGAGTTGATCTCTACCCTGTCTGCATCATTGTGTGTTCCCAACGGCAATGTGTAAAAATTCTGGTTGCTCCCTTTCCTCATTAGCATTCGGTATATAAGGTTAAAAAAAATTTTTTAGTCATTTTAATAGGAAGGTAGAAGTATAAGTTTGTAGTCATTCTAGTAGATATGTAGAAGCCACTGCTAATTTTGAGCAGAGAAATGTTATGATCAGATCAATATTTTAATAGGATGCTGTGCTGACGTAGACTGTAGGAAGGCAATTTAGAAGGAGACCCACTAGAAGGCTTGAAATAATATAGACCATGGAAATGGTGGCTTTGGCCAGGGTTGTAGTAGTAGAAGTAATGAGAAGTTATGAGTTTCTTTGATAACTGACAGATGTAGGGCAAAAAAGGAAGAGGGAATCCAAGGATGACTGCAAGGTTTTGGGGCTGAGCAATTAGAAGAAATAGAATTTACATTTACTAAAATATGACAGCAACAGTTTCTGGGGAAAGATCAGGAACTTAGTCTTGGATATCTGAGTTTGAGATATTTAACTATTAGACATCCAAATAGATATCAAGTAGATGGCTGCATATATGTATCTAAAATTCATGTTTAGGCAGGGAATAGAACTTAGGAAGTTATCAATATATAGTATTTAAAGACACGACTCTGGATGAGATCTTCAAGGGAGTAAGTGTGGACAAAAAGAGAGAAGGTCCAGTGGCTGAGCCCTAAGGAAATCTAACATCCAAAGGGAGAGATAAAATGCAACCAGCTAATGAGACCATAGCAGAAGCTAGGCCTATGCTATGGAAGTATACCAAGTTCATCACAGCACATTTGATTGCACCAGTTAAAATGACAGTTTGTTAAAAAATAAAGCTTTTTGGAACAAATGTGAAACTGGAAAGAACATCAGGACCACATACCTATACCAGAAGTGTTTTGGGAAAACTAGAGTGTATATTCACTCTACTCCATACTATGGCTTTCAAACTAGCATTTATTTGTGGCTGGATTCAATATCTTGACTCCAACTACCCTGGAACCTGATTTTCTTTCAGTAATCGTTTTCTGACTCAGCACAGGATAGCCCTATGTAAGTTATTGTTCAAAAAAAAAAAAAAAAAAAGCCCATAGATCACCCCAACCTTCTTCCTCACCTCCTATAATATCCAATCTATCATCAACATTTCCTCCATTCTTCTTCCTAAATAGCACACGAATCTATCCATTTCTATTCATGTCCATCGCTGCCCTCTCAGCCCAGATACTCACATCACTCACCTGGACTACTCCATAATCTCATAAATTATCCCTCAGCACCACCCTCAATCCCCGGCATGCTCTTCTCCATGCTGTAACTGAGATGAGTTTTCCAAAATGCAAATTTAGTTTTCTTATTTTCGTACTTAAAACCTGCCTGTGGCTTCTCACTATTCTTAAACCAAAGCCCAAATTTCTTATAATCTGTGGTGAGCTTCTTGATCTCACTCTGCCTCTCTTCATTTTAATCTCTCACTTACTTTACCTGCATTTTCTACACTCGAGTCTTTCAGTCCTTGTTATGTGAATGTTTGTATACCCACAGTGTGGTGGAATTTGGGAGGTGATTAGATCATCAAGATGGTGTTTCCATGATGGAATGAGCTCTCTAACATGTGGGGCTATAGGAAGAAGGTAGCCATCTGCATACCCAGAAGAGAGTTTTCACCAGATATTGAATTTTGCTGGCACTTTGATCTTGGACTTTCTACTCTGAAGAACTGTGAGAAATAAATGTTCATTGTTTAAGCAGCCCAAAGTAACAAATACAGTTCCTAAAACATACTATACCCTTGTTTCTATAGGCCATCAATGCTTGAAATGCTTTCTCACTCAATGACTTTTTTGACACCTAACTCCCGCTCTTCCTTTAGGTTTCGTTTAAGGGACTCACACTAAAGGCTATTTCCCCAGGCTGGCCCTTTCCATCTCCTTGGTTCAAGTTATACCTATTAGGTTATTCAATGCCACCTACTTCCCCTTTTGTAATGCTCATCACATGTAGGTTAAAGATCTCTAAAGTGTATGGCTGTGAGTACCACAGGGACAGGAACCATGTCTGTTACTCAGTCTCCAGTACCTGGCTCATACTGTGCTCAGTCAGTGCTGAATGACTGAAAAGCTGTGTCTAATTTTAGTTTTCAAAGAGTTAGTTGAACTTAAACTGTATTCAAATATTTTGTCTCAAAAACTCAATCTCTGAAAAGCACCAAAATATGAAGTCCTGAACTCTTGTCATCTGCCTTTTGGTGTCCACATGGTATCCACCTAGAGTGGACTGGGTTTCCTAGTGGAATCCATGTTTCTTGTTGACCGGATGAGGACTAGTATTTTTGGTCCTACTTCAGTGAGTTCTTGTTCTTTTACCTTGGGATCTTGATTTCTTTCTTTCTTTTCTTTTTTTTTTTTTTATTCTGGGATCTGGGATTAGAGTAGTAAGGACTCTTTTTTATGAAACATCTAATGCATACTTTTGCCTTTAGGCAAGACTCCATCTGAACTACTTCAGATTAAAGATTCTTAAATTGTATGTAGAATAGGAAGAAAATTTCTAATGTTACCCCAACATAGGAGATCCAGTTTTATGTATACTTTACATAAGAATATATTTTCTAAGATATGAACTTAATTTTTAGTTTCATTTTGACTCAAATGCATCTTGTTCCTAACAAAATGGGAGCATAGTTGGCTTTTTTCCTCTGTCCAAAGACTCTCCTCAGACATGTAAAGAGTTCGTAATTTAACCTTCCCTGCTTTTTGGAGGGTGAAGTCAGAAAAGCTCCTTTGGAAGTAAGTTCCCTTTCCAAAGATGGGCTTCTACTGAGTAGTCAAGTTCTGTCCATTTAAAAATGCATCATGCTTAGAGAATTTGAAGTTTCCATTTAAAAATGCATTAAAAAAACCAATAGCACTATAAGTCCTAGAAGACTAAGAAGTGTTGTTTTCATGGAAAAATTACTTATTACAGAAAAGAGTTTATAGCTCTATTACAATTTGTGGTGGACAAAGATGTTTCCTAAGGGTTCTGTGATTTAAGACTGCAATTCTGAGATTATGGTGACTCTCTATAGAGTGTAAACTTTATTTCCAAAACTCTTTCTAATTTAGCTTCCAGAACATTCTCAATAACTGGTACAAAGTTCTACCTGTAGGGAGAGAAGGGAGGAGTAGAGAGAGAGAGAGAGAGAGAGAGAGGCATGTGTGGGCGGGAAGGAGAAAGATTTGAAGCCAGATCTATAACTATCTTCCTCTGTTTGTCCGACTCCCTGTCTTTTCTCTCTCAAATGCAATCAACTTCAACAGGCCCCAGACATGCCGAACACAAGGTGGGGCCTAAACAAAACATTTTCTCTGTCCAGGAAGCTACAAAAATAGTCTCTGCAAGTCATGTAAAGGGCATTTAGGGAAATACCAAGTAAACAGGCACATGATGAAGGGCTGATGATGGCTGTGCTGATGAAAATGTCAGAAAGAAAGGAACAAGTTTATCCCAATCAAGATTCAGCTTCAAAGGTTGGTCTCCTTTATATAAATCAGCCAGTGGCTTGTGTGGTACTGGAACTTTGCCCAACCACTGTGGATGTAGCAGCCCGCTGGAGTTGGTGCACCATTTAAGCTCTCTGGGCATCAGCTTCTTCATCACTAAAATGAGGAGACTGGACCAGTGCACCTCTCAACACCAACGCTCTGGGATTCATGTACAGGTAGACTCTGCATAAAAAGTCAAGATGAGGATAAACATGTACAGAATGGATCCATTAGGAGGTGGATTTCAGCTTTGGCTTCTGAATTCTGTTGATCAGCTAAATCTTTTTTTTTTTTTTTTTTTTACTCATATTTAAACCATTTGATTCAGAAATTTCCAGTGCTGCTTAACTTGCCTAGTGTATTGCCTCTGCTCTCCAGAGAAGGGTGTCGACTGAAGTGACATAAGCAATAAGGCCCTTACCTTCCTCCTGCAGGATGCTGGCACCTGTTGTGAGATGATACTCTGGGTTTAGACCACTGGCAGCTGCTGTAGCCATGACCCCAACTCTTATAGGAATCCCACTGCTAAGTGTTAGATGTATGTTAATGCTACCAGGGAAGCTGTATGGTTTAGACTGCATCTACACAGAAAAGAGCACATTCTCTGTAGCTAGCAAGTACTTTCTGAATATTTGAGTATACATGTGTGGACACACATAGTCATATATGCACTTTAAAAAAATTTGTTTATTTTATTTTTATTTTTAGAGAGAGGGAAAAGGAGAAAGAGAGGGAGAGAAACATCACTGTGTGGTTGCCTCTCACATGCCCCCAACTGGGGACCTGACATGCAACCTAGTCATGTGCCCTGACTGGGAATCGAACCAGCGACACTTGGTTCCCACGCCGATGCTCAATCCACTGAGCCACAGCAGCCAGGTCCCACATATGCACTCTTATGTATCGATGAGCAGACTTGCCTACTTAGGCCCATCAGATGCCATTGGAGATGGGGTGATCAGGGCCCTGGGATGTGAAATGGGAGTGAATACATGGTGGGAATGCCAAGGGCAAAATAGAAGTGGGGATGCATGGCCTCTTGCTCTGACACTAGTCTTCTCTGCTTGTGGAGTCCTGGAGCTTTGCCTGGGCAGGCAGGGGGCCCAGCTTTACTCCATTGTCTTTGCTGATCCACGTTCAGTTGTGAATCATCATTCGGCTTGAGACACTGAAAAGACTTCACAAAATCCTTTATGGTGTCATCAAATTCAGGACATGAGTGGTTTCCATGCAGGCAAATTACAGGTGCGTGGTTGAGCTGGAATCCAACCTCACCCAGTTAGATTCATAAACCATACTTCTCAGAATGAACAGGCTCCCCAGTCTTTTCTAGACTAGATGGACTATATCACGCTAAAATTCAACAGCTTAAAAAGCAAGCCACATTTCTTGTTCACACTATGTGCCCGTTAGGGACTTGCAAACAGACTGTTCACTGTGGCCGCTTAGGATTTATCACATGGAAGCTAAACCAAACACAGACTTCCATGATTCCAAATCCAGCAAATAAGAACGTGGGGAGATACACACTCACCGTTAAAACTTCTGCCTGGAGATAACACGTATCACTTCCACTTATGTATCTTTGGCCAGAGCATGCCGTGTGGCTGAGCCAAGTGTTAAGAAAGCAATCACACTCTTCCCCCAAGGCTGAACAAGTATGGTCAGCAAGAGCCCCTTTTCACGTGATGTGAATGGCAAGGCTCATCTTTCATCCATCTCCCATCCTATCTCTGTTCAGGATGTCTCTAACCTCTAAATTGGTGGTTCTCTTTTCAAGACCCTATATCTAGAATCTCCTAAAATTTTTGATTTCTAGCACAGTTAGGGTGTCCAGATTTTGCAAGAGGCCAGACATATCTTGGAGTGTATTCTAAATAAAAATTTACCCTATCCGTTGATGAACTACTCCCAATTTGACCCATATTAGAAAGTCTGGTAATCTTAAGAGTTTATTTTACAGATATTATTTTGATGGTTACAACAATGCTGGATCACTCTTACCAAAGAAGGTGCACTTTGTATATCACAGGACAAAGTGCTCTAAGGGGTATGTCACCAGTATTTCTGATTAGTTTTGTGACTTGGGAAAGACACTGGGCATCTCAGGTAATGTTTTTCCATGAGCGGATAAGGAATAACTCTGTATTTCCACCATTCTTCTAGGTCTGCAACTTTACAATTCTGTTTTTTCTGTTTAGGATCTCCCAGAAAATGCATTAATCACTATGCTGTACACTTGAAACTATATAATATTGACAGTTAACTGCAATTGAAAAAATTAAAAGATGACGATAGACAAAAACAAATGAAAGCACACTAACTTCCAACATGTGTTGGTGGTTTGTGACATTTTTACATTTTTGGGTATGCAAAGTTGAAGCTCATTATTGAGCATGCTCTATGGAGATGATGTAGAACTCACTGTACAGGTATGGGAAGCATCTGGTTCCAGATGCTTGAGTGGAAAGGTCAGAAAAAGTGAAAACAATGATGAGGTCCACACCCACAAGAGAGCTAATGAGTTACTTGTGTACACAGCTGAGGAGAAATACACCCACCAGAATTCTGTGTTTGACACAGGACAGATGATCTTTGTGGACTCCTATGGTTAGGACTGAAAGGCAGTGACCAAAATAATTTGATTATAGCATCTTGCTAGTTACATGGCTTAACTTATATTTATTCTTCTCTCTTTTTCCTTTGGTATTTCAGACATAACAAAGCCAGGGACTATATATGGACTGTTTC
Source organism: Furipterus horrens (assembly GCF_987537825.1). NCBI lineage: Eukaryota > Metazoa > Chordata > Mammalia > Chiroptera > Furipteridae > Furipterus > Furipterus horrens. The sequence continues at coordinate 145,786,857 of NW_028327173.1, forward strand.
TTTGGATTTCTCCTCCAAGACCACTGATTTCCTTCTCAGGACTTCAGTCTTGGTATACCTCTAAGGAACACGAGACTGAATTGGAAGTCACGTTGGAATCCACTTGTGGACCCTCCAAATAAGTAGACAAACTCAGTATGCTTTTCATTCACTTATCCACTCATTTGACAAGCATCCACTGAGCGCCTCGTAGGTCCCAGGCTCTGTGCTGGGCACTGTGGACACTGTAGACCCAAACATCAATAAGGCACAGGAGGATTAGCTATTTCCCTGAAGGCTCTCGCAATCTTGCCAGGCTATATAGATGAAGGATGCATTCCCAATGCCATAGTATCTTGAGAGTCAGAGATTTCTTGGGTGAGTCCAGAAAAGCTCCGGGGACATATTTGAATGGGATCTTAACGTGAGCAAACTTTTTCTAGACAGAAAGATTCAAGATTCAGGCAGAGGGAACAACTTTGGCAAAGGAACAAAAGTGAGTAGACATAACTGTTTCAGGAACATCAATTACCCAACACATCTGTGATATATTGATCATCTATTTTTTCCAAAGATCTCCTTTCATTTTCCTCCACATCTAAAGGTGGCTTGGGAAAAAGTGTGGTAAAAATTCAAGTCAGAAAAGGGAGAGGCTTGAGTGCCTTGTGAAAGTGTCCAGCCTTAGTAATGTCAAGAAGAGAATGGTAACCAGTCCCAAGGAGAGCCCTGGTATAGAGACATGTAGCCAGTGGATAGGAGCCCAGGCCTGCTCACTGTCAGACAGTCAGGGCTCTGAATTCCTGTCTTGACAACAACTATCTGTGCGATTTCAGGTATGACAACTTCTCTAAGCCTCATGTTCTCCATTAATGGGAATAGTAGTATTTTCCCACTGGAGTTGTAAATCTGTTAGAATTGATCCAGGCATATATTAAGCACTTTAATTAACAGATTGTTGTTTTTTGCTATTATAATCATTATTTTAACAGATTCCAAATTATATTTAACTGTAATTATTGAGTGGTAGATTCATTATCTTACAGTGATTTCTCTTATAGTCCTAAAGACTCCAGTTTGGAAAGGAAGCACAAGATTAGAGGCAGCTTTAATCAATTTTCTATCGACTCATTTTTGCTGACTATTTTTCTATGAGCAAGTCCCTACATTAGCTACTGAAATAGTATAGTTTATGGCAGAGAGCTTTGGGAAACAATTTTCACCTTGAATCTGTTAAAAGGAAGCAGAGTGGTTCATCTGACCTTCAGTTTCAATGTGGTTTTTCACAGGATAATAACAATTGTAAACTGCTTATAGTGGAGATTTGTTTTCTGTATGCTTTGTGTTCTCCTTTCTTTTGGCGTAGACCTTGCCTTTCTTTGGCAAATTATTCCTTCCTCCAATCTTGTGATTATATTGAGGCTGTGGGATTTACACATATTGATGTAGAAAGAGAATATTCACATTCCACCTCAGAGCAAGCCAAAGGAAGCATCAGAGACTGTAAGAAACACATAAAAGTAAGAAAGACACACACACACACACACACACACAGATGGACAGAGAGATCATTGGACTACTCGAGGCATCAAACCCCACACTCTAGTCCCTAAACTCATAGACCTTGGATGAACTAATTTCCATTTCTACTTAAGCTGCAGCAAGTTGGGCTTCTGTCATTTGCAACTAAAGAAGCTCAATATCCCCATCTGCCTTGTAGCATTATTATATGGGTCAAAAAGACAAGTACACAGAGTTCTTTGAAAACTTAAAGCATAACAAATACTAACTGTATCGAGGAGAACTGTGAAATATAGTTTCTTTCCTTCAAAGAGAAATAAGGTATTCCATACTGCCAACATGAATTATTTAAAAACAGAGAGCAAGTTGTACAATCTATGTAATTGGATTTAATGTGAAGGAAATACTGTGAGTTGTGACCAGGGAAGGCTTCAGAGAAGAGGCAGTGTTTGAGCTGGGCCTGAAAGGTATACACAAAGCTCAATCAAGTAAGGAAAAGCGTTTTAGGCACGGAGGATGCTGTGGGCTAAGCACTCATGTTGGATACTCAGTTAACAAATATGTACTACGTATGGGTTATGTATTGGGAAAGTCAAGGTTCGCAGAGATCTTGGAATCTGCTGTAGCTACTTTAATAAGCCACTTAAATCATCAAATACCAAAAAATCTGCAGTATTTAAACAAACAAACAAACAAACAAACAAAAAGAGCATATTCCACATTCCTGTGAGTCCTCTCTTATAACCTAAGGCCCTTCTTCTCTCTGATTATCGTTTTAAGTTCTCCCTGGTGTTTGAATAAAATTGGTATTACCGGAAGGCTCCATCTGTATGCTTTTTTTATTCTCCTCTTTTTGGGGACAAGCAGAAATGGCCAGTTCAGATAAAAGTTATTCCTCCTGCAGGTCCCTTCTTGACCATCCAACTGTTATTACTTTTCACCACCATGTGGTCACTGTCCTTCCCAGTTTCATCTTAAACCACACTTGTGGCTAAGCCTCAGGGCTATAAATGGAAATTATTCTCCTGGAGAAGCTCGATACTATTGTTAAGTAGCTGCAGACTTCCAAGGTTTCCAGGGTCCAGGACAACAAACATACACATTGTTTTCCCCATTATTTCTGAAAGTGCCATGCTTAGAAACCTTCTTGAGTTAATTTATTATTTGACTGTGGGATCTTAACAGCACATGTTTTCTTCCCTCAGTTCAAGGAAACTTATACTAGAATTTTGTCAAGTTCTCTCATTAAAAGGCATAACAAACTGAAACCTTATTTTCCCCATCTACGAAAATTAATTTTTAACACCTAATTTACAGGCATATCATAAGAATTAACTAAAATAATTGTTGTGGCAGTATTTTATGAAGCACCACAATAACAATAAAAGCAATACAGAAGTAGTAGGACAAGGTATAATTCTTTTTTTTTTAATGTGTTTTATTGATTATAATATTACATTTGTGCCAATTTCCCTTCCCTCTGCTCCCCTCCACCCGGTGGCCCCCCTCCCTCCAGTTGCCCCCCCCTTTTAGATCATGTCCATTAGTTGTGCATACAGTTCTTCTCAACCTCTCTCTGTCTATTCCATTCCCTCCTACCATGATCCTTAATTCCTATATCATCTCCCTCCATCTCCCCATTTGGTATAATTCTAATTTGTGACTTTTACTTCCTGCTCTGTCTCCTAATTCTGTTCTCCCTCTGTCATCCTCATGACCCTCTGGATTTTCCCTGATATATGGGCTCATGTTAATTCTAGTACTTGATAGGTAGCTGGGGCTGGAGTTTACCAATCTGCTGTCTGTTAGCACTTTTCACTTCATATTCCTGCTGGACAGATGCTATAGGCAATTAGTACTGCAGAGAAGACAGAGATCAGGGTAGTAAGTGTCTCAAAGCAGCTATGCATTAGACCTAACACCTGCAGAGATGCGTAAATAGGGACCTGCATGGCAGCTGACTTTAGTGAGAGCCACACCAGACAGAAGGTCTTGGCGTTGGACAGGCTGAATCAAAAAGCTAGTCTGATGATAAAGACACGAAGGAGAAGGAGAAAGTTTGGCTAACTCAGGAAGAGACCAGGTAATGAATGCCACCTGCAGCTCATTTCTGTGTTTTATAATCCATCATTTTGTCTTTGTCTTTGAAAATATCTCCTGAGAAGAGGCCCTTTGGCAAGAGGGAAGCAAGGCAGGCTTCTCGTCTTTTCCTCTATCCTCGTCCCAATCGAAAACAAGTAACTCAAAACCAGTTGACTTCCTAGCAAATCCAATTTGTTTCAAACTCCATTCTCAGTCAATTTCATAAGCAAATTCTTCCAGGAAAGCTGAAGTTATTTCGTGGAAACAGTTTGGGGTATGGCTTTTGGACAGAGACAGATGAGGCTATTGCCTTATAGAGCATAAGCTCGAGGAAGATCCCAAGAGGTCAGACCTTCCCTCTTTTTGAAGATGAGGGTGCAGAGGTCAGAATGAACAGGTGACTTGACCAGGGTCTCACGTCTAAGTGTCTGCCTTCCTAAGTGTCCTGAAGGCCGAGAGAGGAGTGTAAAAGATCCACTGTATCTGGGAAAGAATTGAGTGATGGAGGCAGAATTGGCCAGCTGGAACTGACCTTGTAAAAAATTAGACTTGGCAAGTGGGAGTGAATAATGCCAGGGAAAGACATATTTCTTAGAGACAGAGAAACAAAAGAGTGAAAATCAAACTGGGATGTGGAGCAAACAAAACCAAGAGTCAACACTGGCTGGGGACAAAGTGACACTAAAACATCTGAGAATGCTGTAGGGTCAGGATGGTGAAAAACAAACTGTCTTCAAATTAATAAAAATCAAAACAAGAGTAATATAAACACAGTAAGTGGATTCATCAACGACTCCCTATTATTTGGGAGGCCCCCACAATCTGGCCTAGTCTATGTTTCCTTTACTTTCCCTTCACCCACACAAATGCAACCAAAAGCTCATATCCATTCCTGGTATTCATAGTCTCTAGGGCAGCAGTTCTCAGCCTGTGGGTTGCCTAAGACCATCGGAAACACATATATAATTATATATTGTTTCTGTGATTAATCACTATGCTTTAATTATGTTCAATTTGTAACAATGAAAATACATCCTGCATATCAGATATTTACATTACAATTCATAACAGTAGCAAAATTAGTTATGAAGTAGCAACGAAAATAATTTTATGGTTGGGGGTCACCACAACATGGGGGACTGTATTAAAGGGTCGCGGCATTAGGAAGGTTGAGAACCACTGACTAGGGCTTTCCCCAGGCTCTTCTCTCTGCCTCAAATGCTGTTTCCTCTCCTGACACACTTCTCGGGTCCAAGCAAATTCTGTGTATCCTCCTAACGACTCCTGTCATCCTTTCCAATGAGGTGTTTTCTCCCACACCAAGCCATTTTCAGACATCATCTGGGTGTCCTACAATTCAACTTCTATCTACCTCGGGACAGAGCCAGACCCCAAAGGTTGGGGCTCAGCCCTAAGTGACTGCCCCCACCCTACTTCATACACCACTCATCAGTCCAGGTTGTCACATGAGCTTCTGACTCACTGGCTATCGATTGAGAGTTCCAATGACCTCCTTTCTCAGGTTTGATTAATTTGCTGGAGCAGATCAGAGAAACATTTTACTTACCAGATCACCAGTATGTTATGAAAAGCTGTAATGCAGGAACAGCCAGATGGAAGAGATGCAGAGGACAAGGCGTGTGGGAAGGGGTGAGGAGCGTCGTGCCCTCTTCAAACACGCCACTCTCCCTGCATCTCCAGATGTTCACCAGTCTGGAAGCTCTCCGAACTCTATTCTTTTGGTTTTCTTTAGGGAGGCTTTCTTACATAGGCAGCGTTGATGAAATCATTGGTTATTGGTGATTAAACTCAATCTTCAGCCCTCTCCCCTTCCTGGATGTGGGTAGGAAAAGGAAAGTTCCAACCCTCCAATCACACTGTTGTTCCCCTGGCAAGCAGCCCCATCCTTAGGAAGTCACCTCATTAATATAGCAAGAAACAGAGTTACTGCTCTCAGCACCAGAAATCCCAAGGGTTTTAGGAACTCTGTGCCAGATATGAGTCTAAGAACAAATATATATTTACTATAAATTATAATATCACACTTTCAAAGACCAGTTCCATCTCTACTGCCTACATGAAGGCTAATACGCGTTTGGGCTGAAAGTATTCTCTTTCTCATTGTTGACCTCTAGTGGCGCCAGTGCCTGATCTGTCTTACACAGTGATTTATGTGCCTGCATTGCAGCATTACCTCCTCCCTGTTCTTTAGAGTCAATCAGCAAGTTATCTTCTATCCCACACAAGCCTCACATGTGTGCCTCTCACATAGTAGGTGCTGCCAATGTTAAAATTGCCCAAACCTATAGAGAATTTTTATGAGTTTGAGCCAAACTGATGACAATTGCTAGGAAGCAAAATCTTAACAGATTAAGAAAATGCTCCAGAGAATGGCAGTTTTGCACCTATTTTATACATTACAATCAAGGGAAGAGGCATAAGAGGGCCACATGAAATCCACTGGTGATGGAGCAGGGAGGCAGGAGAAAGCAGAGCAGGGAAATCTTTGGGAGTGGATAAAACATAAAAGGAACAGACACTTCTTTTACATTTGTGGCTATGGGATAGTCAACAGCTAACAATTAACATGATAACAGTAATAATGAGAAGTTTTGTGGTCTCTGCCACGGTGCAGTGATTGTGCCTTGAGGGGTATGAAATAAGGAAATCACCCTGACATTCCAAAGTATGTTATCATATATGCAAAAATACAATAGACAGTCTCAGTTAAAGGAAAGATTGATCTTTGCCAGGGAAGATATTGACCTAGGTCATTACTTCCCACTACGACTCGCTTTTAGTTAGAAAATTTTAATTTCAGACCTTTCTATGTGATTACTTTAGGTCCCCTGAGCTTGTCAGGTTTAGCATGTGGTCCCGTTTTTTGTCCGCAGTGCTCAGAAAATCTGTGCCAAAGGAGTGACCATCTGGGGAGTACACAGGATATTGGAAGATCATGCACTTGGCTTTAGCCAGATCCTCACTAAGGGTATTGCATACCCTAGAAGGAGAAATGTTGAGAAATTGAGAGCATTCAGAGGAGAGCCACAGAGATGATAATACTCAATAAAATATAATTTTAAAAAAGTAAAAAATAAAGTGTACAATTAAAAAAATGTTTTAAATTAAATAGGTTAAAGAAAGTCAATCTAATGGAAAAATAAAACGTAGGACTTTCCAGAAAAGGAGGCACTTTCATTGGTCTTCCTCCAAGCCCTTAAAAAGCCTTTACCAGAGAATTGACAGCAGCTGCTTTTCATCCCTGATCAAGACAGATCAGGAGAGAATTAACCTAAACAGAAGCATCATTGAGATAGCAAACAGGGGAAATATTTCTGAGAGAAGGTGATTAAACTTTCAGATGAGTTATCAGAGAGATTTGTAGACTTCAGGTCTCCAAAAGGCTATTAAAAAACAGATTCTTGTGTGTCGAGGCCAGTTTAGAGGCTCCCTCTGGAATGAATGCCATGGAAGGAACTCGACAATCTTCTCTCACACCTCCTGTGCTGGCCAGGTGTCAGCCTCACAGGGCCCAGCAGTCAGTTCCAGGCTGCTTCCAGCAGGTGGCGGCCACGCGCAGTGAAAGCCCATCGGTCTAGCTGGCCAGAAGGGTTTGGAAAAGCAAGTCCACAGGGACCCTTGCAGGGTGTGCAAGCGTGTAGGAAGCACGCTCCACTGTGGAGAACCCAGGAATCCTCCCCTGACAGGGCCTCTCACTTTCTCCACTCCCGCCCCATCAGGGCTTCTGGGTGTTAAGTGCACTAAGCAACTTGGAAAAACCTTCCCTCCAAACATGGCATTATGGCACATACAGGACTTTTTTCCAGCAAGTCCCCGAGCCTGTGCTCAGAGAGTAAGAGTGGTGTGCCGAGAACTTCTGACCTGCTTCTACCAACCCAAGCATAGTGAATAACACTTTACCCAAACCAAAGTGAGATGAAACAAACCACAACAACAACAACAATAAAGAAAACACGTGGGGAAGAGGAGCAAGGCAGATAATGCAGAAGAGCAGTCAATCGCTTATCTTTGACTCTAAAGATACATGCACACAGCGTGTCTACATGCCTGCTGTGTTCACAAGCCTTCTTCTAGGGAATGCTGCCCTAGGTGCATCGAGATGACTTGTGCTGTGTCCTGGGGACTCACATACTAGGCTTCCACCTAACGGGCTGGGTGTTGGGGACATAACCAGAGGCAGCCCTAGGGTGGGCTGAGGGCAGCCTTTGCCTACCAATAGATCAGGCTTCCCGCAGGATGCTGCAGAATCAGTGTGACAACCAGCCATCCTAGACGCTTTCCCAGGGAAGTTCACGGGCAAGATTCACGCAGTAGAGCAATAGAGTTGCTGTCAGCCCCTGAAGAAACAAGGCCTGCTTTTCATCTCAGCCATGGACTTGCTGGGCCCCAGAGTGCCTCAACTGAGCAGGCTTTCCTTGTATTATTACTTCCTCATCTAACTCTCCAGCATCTTTCCATCATCTCAATGACCCATGCACATCTCTCCGTGCAACCTGAAGTATATATTGAACATCACGAGACTTCCTTGTCCTGCCACCCCCACTACCTGACAAAAAAGCCTTTTGAATTCTGTTCTAACTTTGCATCCTCTGAAGAACTCAGCACAGAAATCAATGTGGCTGGGCCCTCAAAAACTGCAATGGTGATGTGTTGATAGGATGAGAGAAGCATGAGTCCTTTGGTTCAGGAAGAATTATTGCACTTTTCACGTGGCTCCTAGAGGTTAAGGAGCCTGGCTGAGGTTGAATTCTGGTTCTAGTCCTTCTGGAAAGGACCTAAGTGCTCTATGGTTCCCTTTTCTCATTTGCAAAACAGGGCTCATAGTAAATAGTTTAGGAGGCTATAGTGAGAATTAAATGAGGTCATGTATATTGAGCACTGTCTGACCTTGTAAGTGCTAGGTAATGAGAAATATCGATATTGACTGATTCTTTGTCTCCTCCATTAGACTATGTGATCCCGTTAACATTGATATTTTTCTGGCACCAATAAGTGATCAGTTAGTATGCACTGAATGAATGGAATGAATGTGGGAAATGTAGGAAAAAACTGAAGAGCACTTTGAGATATTTTGGTTAAGTTTGAGTAAAATTTTCTTTTGCTTTTCTGGTTTTCAACATTATCTACTCTGCTCCCATTTGGCATCACAAGATCATTTTCTTTTTTAATGTCTCAGGCCTACTAACTACATTTTGACATTCTTTAGATCAGGAATTATAACACCCTAAATTGGTTTATTATCTTATAGCAAATGCCCACTAATTTCAATCAACTGAAAACATGGCAGTATTACCCGTCAGGGAGAACATTGGCCTGATGTCTTTTTGTAAAAGACAATGGGTTTTTAAACTCTGGGGATGAACCCAAGATGTTGGTAGGTCAGGAAATGGAGGTGAGAAGATGGAATGCAGCCAAGGGTGGATATCTCAACATAGTTGCAGCTTTGAAAACCCATGCTTTCTTTGGACTTATTTCACATGTCAAACACAGCAGGGTTGACATCAATACACAGCAGGCCATGGATTATGGCTGCCTCTAATGACCGTGTTTCTCTGTGTTTATTGTCTTGGATGTTAATATATAGAGTAAATGATAGTCTTTTAATTGAAGGTTGGAAATGTCCCAGACTAAGGCACTCGGGTGACATCATCATTAACCACTCAAGTGAAACCCAAGACACTTGATGGCCAGGAAATTACAGCCTTGGAGACCATCTTCCTATTTGTGTATGTGGTATGTGTGAAGGAGAGGGGCCCAGTGGCTGGCCTGCATTTTATTGGCAGTTCTTGATTGTACTGGGAAGAGAGAGGCAGCATTTGGAAACTAACAGGAACACAGTAGTTCCACAGGAAATCTCAGCTAACCAGGACCTTAGTGGAACATGGTGCTATAAGATGTATGAGTTCAGGAGAAGAGGGAGTGGTCAGCTCTCTCCCTTTCTTTAGCACTTTGGAGTGGCTCTTCAAAAACTTTCCTCCATTTAGTTATGGGAACAGTTAATAATGCTTCCATAACAGGGGCTTAATAAAAATTAATTCCTTATAATTATTCAGACTGGGGCTTCTGAACTGTGAGAAATCTTGACATGCTATGGAACCATGAACTGGCCCTAATGGTTTCTATGAGAAGCTGTATTAGTTTCCTATTCCTGCTATAACAAATATCACAAACTTGGTAGTTCAGAGCAATAGAAACTTATTATCTTACTGTTCTGGAGGTCAGAAGTCCTAAATGGTACTCACTGGGCTAACACACCATCTTGTCTGGAGATTCTAGGGGAGAATCTGTTTCCTTGCCTTTTCCAGTCTCTAGCAGTTGCCTGTATTCTAGAAACTGCATCATTCTGTTCTCTGCTTCTGTTGTCATATCTTCTCTGACTTTCCTGCCTTCCTCTTCCAATTATGAAGACCCCCATGATTACACTGGACTGACCTAGATGGCTCAACATCATTTCCTCATCTCGGGGACAGCTGATTAGCGTGCTTAATTCCATAAGCAATCTTAATTCCCCCAAATCATGCAATACAGCATATTTGCAGATTCTGGGATGAAGACATGAACATCTTTGGGGTGAGGGCATTCTTCTGCCTACCTCATAAGATACTAGATTAGGAAGCCTCTATGGAATTGAAATCTAGGTTGGGAGTTGAGAACTATTGATGAGAAACTGCAACAGTGAAAAAAAGCTGTTCCATATGTCCTAAGAGCAAAATAATTGGATAAGTCAGGGGCATTAGAGCTTATTAAGAACACATGCTTTGGGCTCACTAAGAACACATGCTTTGGGCTCAGACAGAAATGGAGTCAAAACTTTAACAGAACTGGCTGTTAAACTCATATTAATAGGTTTCCATTACTATAAAATGAAAGCAATAATATGTACCACATAAGACTGTTATAAGATTTAAGTGAGATAATACAAATGAAATGCCTAGGGTGGTATCTGGTACTTAGTAAGTGTTTAGCAAGGGGTGGTTACATGTCAGAAAGAGTTTTGTTCTTTTCCTGCCTCCTTGTGAGGCATAGCAAAAGTGGCGAGGGTCTATGGTTTTTCCTCAACTCCAATATCCCAAATTAAGGGTATAGAACTTTTGTTTAAAAGAAAGGAGAGTCAACATGTTATCTTGAAAATGAGAAGTTTAATTGGATCTATCTTTATCAAGTATTATTATCACCCGCAGGCAAGTGTGTCTGGCATTGTGCTAGAGTGGGGACACCCCATGACCCCTGGTCTCCATGCTAACACATAATTAGCCATGCAGATGCTATACCTGACAGCTAAATGGTTGCTAAAGGAATTAAGGCATGAGAAAGAGTACCTGGGTAGGGGCAGTAGGAGGTGTTATCAGAGAAATTAGGACTTAAGTTGGACCTTGAAGGAGGACAAAGAGTTAGAGAAGCTGGGGAAAATAGGGAGGGCACTTTAGGCAAAGGGTCTGGGGATTAGTGACATGAGCAAAAATGCCAACATAGAGATTCCATGTTTAAGGGACAGGACAGATGTCTTCAGTAGCTAAGTTATAGAGTAGGGATCTGCAAAGGGAGAATGCGACAAGGTTAAAGAGGACCTCTATCACCCTTAGTACACTTGAGCTTCTCTATCTTATTCAATTTGGAATGACATATCATCAGTACTCAGTACCATTTGTTGTTGCTTTGTCCTGATCCAAAATAAGGTTTATAGATACAATTCTTTGGACAGTGAGGGATCACAGAAAGAACAAGCTGAAATATGCAGAGACCAATTAGGATCTTATTTCCAGTGTTCAGCAAAAGAAATGAAGGTTTGATGATAGCAGTAAGGGAAAGGAAAGGTAAGCAAGATTAAATAAAAATATCAGACAGCTTAAATGTAAAGTTCAGAAATGATCTGGATGTATATGCAGGGCTCATGGGGCAGGTTTGCAAAGTGATAATTTCTTAGCTTGTGGCTGAAACAATTACATTGATTCTTGATGTCCAAAAAGCAAATAGGGTGTCCAAAAACCTAAAGATGGGTGTATCAGTTACCATGGCTGTGTAACAAACCAACCCATAAATCACTGACTTAAAAAAAAAACATTTATTTAATTCGTGTTTTTGTAGGTTGAAAAACTGGACTGGATGGTCCTTCTGGTCTTGGCCAGGCTCACTTTTGTGTCTGTGGTCAGCTGCCAAGTCAATTTAAGGCTGCTGGCCTTGGAGGCCTCAACTTGCCATCCCAATTTTTCTATGTAGTCTTTCATTATCCAACAGTAAAGCATGGGATTATTTTCATGATGGAGACAGAGTTCAAAAGAGCTAGCAGAAAGATGCAAGGCCCCTGAAGCATAGGTGTAGAACTGGAATACCAACACTTTCACTTCATTCTATTAGACAAACCAAGTCACATTGCTTAGCCTGAGTTCAAGGAGTAGGAAGATAGACCCCGTTTCTTCACGGGAAGAGTTACAAAGTCACATTGTGAAGAGTATGACAATTGAAGCCATTTCTGTATAGAATCTAGCACAGTCAGAGGATATTTTGTATGCTCAACTAAAAAACCTATTTATTTATTACTTTACTTTTAGAGCTCTGCTACTTTGAACTCAATAGTAATTGTATGGTGAATTGTATAAGTTTTGTTTTCATTCCAGCTGTGCCCAAGAGTTCTGTGATTCCTCTTGGATAATATACCAAATAGTCATTGAAGGGAATTTGGTGTCTCAAGCTGGTCTCGGTGGTAAATTTTATGTAGTGAGATTTTTGTCTCTTCTTTGAGCTTCTTGAGGGCCTGAATCATATCACTTGGCTTCTCTTGATTAGTCCACTAAATGTCATAAAGAACCAAAAACATGGAAAACATTTACTCTCTTGTTACCATTGGCTACAAATTTGGGCTTAGGTTTTAAAGGTGACTAATGTCACTGTGACCCACAGAGAAAAAAGGGTGGTAGGAGGGAAATAAGCTGCTTCGGCCCTCCCTCTCTAATGGGAAGAATTCATCCTGCCACTCCATTGAGTCCCTTAAAACAAAAGCCTACTCGCAGCACTACATATCTGCCTGTGGTTGTTGCACATCTCAACTCTCTGCAATACCATTTTAATGACCCAATGTACTTACCTTAGTCTATCATGCCTGAGAACTGGGAGAGGAAAGGGAGACAGTAGATGGACATCTCCTGGAGCCTGCAGGTGCCTGGAAAGGAAAGCATCTAGAATTGCTGGCAGGGCCCTAGAGGCCTGACCAATTCCTAAAAGCATCAGCTGGGAGTGTAATGAGCACATTGTCTCTCTACACCATCTGCAGTACCACTTAAGGAAAGTGAGAACCTGGAAGACGAGCAGACCCTGGAAAGGAGTGGTGGTGGTCCCATTAGCTCTGGTTCTGATGCTGAGGCAGCTGCTAGGGCAAAAGACTCTTACCAGGATCCAGACGGAGCCAGGTTTCCACTCCCTGTCCTGGACCCACTTCTTTTCCTGGGCCTTGGCTCTGTAGGTTAATGGGACACATGTTGCTGCAGGGTGGGAAGGAGGAGGAGCAGGGAGGATACTGGAGCAGCTGGAGCACTCAGGGCTTTTGGCAGCCTGTCAATGAACTGGATGAATTCAGTCCAATCTAAGTGGCCCTGGTCCAGCGAGGGGAGTCAGGAATTTGAAGCTCAATGCCAGTCCACCTTGGGTCTGTTTTCTTTCTCCTCTCACTACCACTGATACACTTGAACCCAACCCCTCAGTCCTGCAAATACACCTTCCTTACTTTCCTACCTTAAGTCTTAAAATAGAACTACTTAATGATTGACCAAACTCAGCTAAACAAGAAGAGAAGAGGGAAAGGTGTCCATTTTTGTGCACCTTAGATATTGACTCACACTGCAGGCACTGCACCTCCACGCCCCTGCTCACATCATCCTCCCTGCCTCGAACACTCTCTTTTCCTGTCTGTTGGCCCCAATTCTATGTATTATGCAAGTTCCATGATGCACGGGATGACTTTCCTAATTATTTTAGATTGGATAATCTCTCCATTTTCCAAATCTCATATATCTTATCATCTACATCCTAATACATGGGATTTAGTATTCTTATTTATTTTTTTTGTATTTTGGGTATTTTATTCCATGTGAATCTTACACTTCCTTATATCTCCAATAGCACCTAGCTTATTGCTTGGCACGCAGACTCTCAACAGTGTTCAATGTTAATGGCACTTCAAATGCCATTATATCCTCTCCAGAAGTACCCCAGCCAGATTGATTCACTGCCTGAGGGCCTTTCTTCCTCTGTGCCCCGGCCTTCTGGATCTTTTTGTTATGGTACATTCTCAAGTTTCACTCTCTAGCCTCCTGGTAGTTCTTCCAATGAGAACTCTTCCAAAGCAGCCAAAGGGTCTGAATGTCTGTTGTTCGTTTACATTGCTTAAAACCAGCATTCCTAACTGGTACACGCTTGGTTTCCAGCCTTTATCAACACTCTCTTGAAAGGTTGCAGTAGCCTTCTTATTGGACTTCTTATCTTCAATTTTACTTATCTTCAATAAGTTCTCTAGATTCTTCCAGAGTGTTATGTGTAAGATTAAAAGTTCAACTTAAATGCTGACTTATTCTTGCTTTTGAGATAAAACATTAGCCCCTCAGCATTTCTCATTTCCCTGTGCCCTGCGCATGTGCTCGCCTCAGGGCAGCATGGTGCAGTATAAAGAGCCTAGACCTAGGCTTGTCTTAGGTGACATTGGCCAATTTATTAAAACCCTTACATCATTATTTTTCTCATATGTAAAATGGAGAAAATGCTACTTCCTAAGGTGGTTGGGGAGATTTGCCAGGACGATTCACCTGCAGTTCTTGCAGCATGACAGGTTAGGTTCTCAGGAGCTGTTAGTTCCCTTCCCTCTTTCCTCCCTCCTCCATTGAGCTTGCTGCTCCCGGATGGGTCTTGACAAACCTTGGATGTGCTTGGGTTCAGTGAAGCTCCCCTAGGTTAGGAGGTTGGATGCAGCATCTAAGTATTGTTGATGATCTATTTTATGTCATCCTAGAGAATTAAGAGGACCTAGATCAATAATCTGGCATGGTATATTATACCCAAAAGTTTTTCATTTATGTTAAGAACAAATTTGATAATTCTGGTGGGAGAATAGGATTTTTTATTAAGATATAGTCAATCTCTTAGGCAAGTGCTTTTAAGAAATATGGATGCAGTTCAGAGCCAGATGCCATGTCTATTTCTTGGTTCTTCACCTAGTCTCAGCAGATAAAAAATAAGAAGCTGTACGCTCTTTGCACTATGTAGAAGTGAATGTCTCTGCCAACAGTTATGGCCTCCTACCCTTATTTTCCATGCTCTTTCTTAAACTCTTCATATTTGAAATGGCCCATTTGTTACTGCTGCCAAAGCTTGAAAGCAATGTGAGCTAATTATAGAGAGGGAGTTTGCCTAACAGAAGGGCTTTTCACTAGAAGCTGAAGGGGGCTGTTTCCCTTTTCCATCAGTGATAGCTTGACAGGATTCAAAAAGTACACAGTAACCTCTAATAATTTCTAACTTAGGCTCACAGGAGAAAGCACATAATGAAGGGAGATTTAGGTCACAAATAGGGTGAAATGATCTGTTTTGGATGATGTGCAAAGCCAGTTAAATGGGTATTATGTGGACAATATGGATGTGTAAACAACAGGACAGACTTACAGGAATATCACTCTTTGGGTGATATTAGAATTCCAAGTGTCAACTAAGTAAATGCAAGCAACTTGCAGGGGAGTGATTTGCTATGGCAATGAAGTGGTTTATTACCTGCATTACCTCAATCAGTATGACATGATGTCAAGAGGAAAGGCAGAGGCTATGGGGGAGGAGTGTATTGTTACAGTACATGCAATCAGTAGTTTCTTTGTGATTCATTGGCTTTTGGGTTCTTTTTAAGGCATTAAAAATATGTATTCTGAGATCATGTTGGTTCTTCCCAACATGGAAACATTGTTTCTTCTACCTCTCTAAACCTCCCCTAATTGCTCCTCATCTAAAGAATCCATAGGTCTCAGCTGTGAAGTGCCCAGAGTCCCAAGTTCCAACTCCACCAAAGCTAAGTTGTCTTACACCATCACAACACCATACGCACGATAGAGCCAGGGTCTTTCTAGGAATCTTCCCTCATGCTGGAAGCCAGTAGATCTCAGGCTGAAAGTTCTTGTATGTTGAGTAAAAAAGCAGGCAGTGTCACAGTCCAGACCCCTCAGGGCCCAGAGAACATCAGAGATAGACTTTTCACATCAAGACACTTCACTTTGGGCAGGGCTTAGGAAAAAAAGTAGTATGCATGTTGACTATGAAATGAAATTAGAGTCTTCCTCTCTCCTTGGGAGCAGGAATCCCATTGTGTGGCCCCATGTGACCTAAACCTGGCTCTAACTGCCTTTGGAAGTCACTAATAACTATGACTATGAAATGGTGGGAAGGTGATGACATGGCTTACCCCACACTCAGCCAAAGCCTCAGAGGGGCATTCCAAAGGGAAACTGGATGACTCCAATGTGAACTCTTTTTCTACTAAGCTATTAGGGATGAGTGAATTGTGACTTGAGTCCTGGTTCAGGACACTTCATTCCTTCAATCTACTAGACCTCAGGGTAGGTCTCAAAGCTCCAAATCACTCAATGCTATTTTATAAAATGCAATGTAAATGCTTGTATTTTCAGTTAAAATGTTGGGGACCAGAAGCTGAAGTGACTACCCTGTGTATCTGGCTACTAGTCAACCTGGATTAAAGCGAAAAGAAGAAAAGCAACAATATCAATAGGATTTGTTTTGAGTTTTTCCAAAGCCTTTGTTTTCTGGCACTTAAAAAACATCAACAAGCCACGATGAGGCAGTTGACTGTTTGCAGGAGAGTTTGTGAGTGTTTTCCCTAATCTGACACATCAGTTCATGAATAGTCTCTGTTTCATAGATCCCCCCTGCCCCCCCTCAACCAGTGGCATGCTCTTGTAACTTCATTGGCCTATTAAGGTATCTAGTGTATAGCTGTGAAACTGAACTTTATTCTGTGCAGACATCTGAGTTCGCTTTATTAAAAGCTATTTATCCAGAAAAAACAAAAGACCTCTTTGAAAAGATATATGTTCCCACCCCTTTATTTATTGCAGCATTATTTACAATAGCCAAGATGTGGAAGCAACACAGGCGTGCACAATGGAATATTGCACAGAAACAATAAAGAAAGAAATATTGCCATTGCAACAGCATGGAAGAATGTAGAAGGATTATGCTAAGTGAAATAAGTCAGACAGGGGAAGACAAATACTGTATGGTTTCACATATATATGGAATATAAAAATATAAAACAAATGAACAAACAAAACAAAACAAAAATAAACTCAAAGAAACAGAGATGAAAGAGATGGTTACTAGAGGGTAGGGTATGGGGATTGGGTGAAAAAATGAAGGGGAATCTAGTCAATAATCCTGAAAGTAAGTTAGCATTGTGACAGATGATTACTAGAACTAGTAATCACTGTATTGTACACATGAACCTAATATAACTAATATATGATATAGTGGAAATAAGGTGGAATTAAACAGAGTATATGGCTTTTGTATCCAGTTCTACATAGCTCTGGGAAGTGAGGGCATCTTAAGCTTCAATTTGATATATAAAAGGGAATAAAAACTCCTATTACTCACCATAATTGAAAGAATCAGATAAAAATGCATTAGAAGTGCTTTTTACATTGAAAAGACTATACAAATGTAACTGATCACCAGTCCTTCCAAACAACTTGAAGAATATAACTGTTAATATGGACACACCAGAACCAATCTTTTATGATGGATCTAAATTCTGAAGGAATCAAGGTGATTCAACCTTAAACAGCCTTTCATCTGACTTGTTTTGTATTTGGACATTTCTGAGAATGGAAACGGTTGCCTCTTTATTAGAAACTCATACAGTAAATCAAAGTGTTCTCAGTGTTGAGTGATAAAGTGACAGGGTATGTCATTTCCTGACAGGTTTCCTACTGTCTGCTGAATTCATGTTTTTCTTGGTTTGATTCTTGTACTGAAATCTCCCTGGTTTCCTGTTATTGGGAACCATGGAGACAGTTTTCTGTTCTGTAAAGTGAGATAACTCCACTAGTTCTAGTAATCCTAGGGTTTCTGTAAAGCATATGATGAGCTATTGTCTGTAAAGCACTTACGGTAAAACATTGCCCACAATAGGTATGTAATAAATGCTAGCTATCGCTAATATTACTGCTATTACATCTATTTTAATTATACCTGAGTGAATCACAAATTGCAATGGTCACATTCTCCCTTTGGTCAGCCATTGACTAAATTAAATTTCAAGTACTCTTGGAAAGAAGAGTCTGTGCCATATTGAAGAAAAATTGATGTGATTTTAACTTCTTTATCAGTAGGATGATTGATCTTTGAATATTTTTCTCTTACTTTGGATGACTAAGAAGTGCCAGCTCCCTTGTAAAGGTGGGGAAGCCCAGAAGAAACAGCAGCATGTTCATTGTATTCTTCTTCCCAGTCCATGTTCTGAGTAAGAGATTCCAATTCTTTAGGGTAATCACTTTCCAAGTTCAAATGGGGCTGTCCCTTCCTCACTGGCACTGGCAATAGGGCAGTGGGTGTCAGTGCCCTATACTGTCTTGTAATGAATTAACTTTAGGGCACAAAATGATTCTTGGTTTGTATAGAAACAATGACTATGGGAGAATAATATCTAAAGTGTTTTAAGCACTTCCTATTTGTCAGATACTTCTCTAAAAACTTGAAAAACATTAACTCACTTAGTCTTCACGAAAACCCAGTGAGGTAGGTATAATTAGCATCATTTTTCCAGAAGAGGAAACTGAGGCATAGATAGTAAATGCTGGTGCCAGGATTAACTGGTGGTCAAAATGATGGCAGATTATACAGTGCTTTTGTATGAATTTGTCTTTGCTCCTACTCGGTGAGATAAAAATTCTTACTAGACAGATTTTCTTATGGGAGGTGAGTCTCAAGGGTGAAGAGAATCACCTAAGGTTACACAGCTAATAAGAAACATAAAGTGGGGTTTGTACCCCTATGTCAAGCTCCTAGCCCTATACTGTAGTGAACAATTGCAACTGGATTAAAAGCAGGAAAAGCTTCCTCTTCGGTCAGATTAGTGTTGACACTTTGGGTAGAGAGAGAACAGAAAAGGGAGAAATGGAGATATTGTTACAGAACAGAAGTGTGTCATCAAAAATTATGCTAAAGAAAGCACTGACCTCTGATTGACCAAAGCCAGTTTTTGATCTTCCTGCACATAGTTGGCCTACCTTAATACACTTAGCTGGCATTTCCTACTGGTTTCTAGGTGTCTGTGTAGATGTCACTTCCTCAGAAAAGCCTGTCCTTACTGCCTTTGTTCCTCAGGCATATATAGGTGTTCTTCCCCTTTCACAGCACTAATTCATTAATTCACTCATTCAATAAACACTTAACTGAGCTCTCATGTGTCAGCTAACATTATACCAATAAGAAACCAAAGTCCCTGATCTCATGGAGCCAGATGAAGATGTGATATGAATACAGCAGAAAAAGAGTTGATAGTGACGCATGGTCAGTGGACTGAATGAATGAGGGAGCAGGGCGCACTGCAGATGTCTGGGGGTGGGGGAGAGCTTAGTTTGGACACAGCAAACACAAAGGACTCTTCCTGGCACTTGTGGGGACTTTTCCCTGATGTTGTTATTGTTTAACAATGGGCTAGACCTCCACAGCAACACCGATCTGCCACAGATGTAGGGAACTTGCGCTCTCCTTCTCCATTGTACTCCTGACACCCAGCTCAGTTCTGGGCACATGGAAGGCCAGTCATTGTTAAGTAGTTGAATGTATGAGTCTGAGCAGTAGAAATAGGAAAATAAAGGCTGGTTTCACTGACAAGACAAAGCCCAGGGACTGAAGCAGTTCTGGGATTATCTAAGGTTTAGGTTCTAAGGCTTTTCTTGTTTCCTTCTTTTTCTTTCCTTTTCTTCTCAGTTTTTTCACAGACAGAATTTAAAATCTTATAAGAAAATATATTCTGAATAGTCTAAGTGTGTGATATGTCTATAATTTAGCTCAAATTCATAGAGAAGTGCCTATAAGATACCAATCTTCAAGAGTTTTTAAAATTGGTATTATTTTTAAATCCCTCAAACCTACATAAAGGTTGTAAGCTTAGTACAAAACCTTTTTCTTTTTTAAAACTATTTGGAAGTAAATTGTTGACACTTTGTCCTAACATGTTTGCTTTCCAACTCAAACACTCTGTCTGAGTACTTCAGTGTGCATTTCCCACAAACAAGGACCATCTTCTCCAGAAGCAAAAAGCATCCATTACAATCAGACTCTGCCCCCTGCCCCAGGGGCCCATATGAGGAATCCCCCTTACCCTGCTCTGCAGATTCCAATTCCCTTGACCAGGTGCCTTCCCGGAGGGTCCCTCCTGCTCAGACTCTGACACCCCGCTCTGAGCCCCGACAGCTACTGCCCACCCCACCCCAGCCAGAATTACATAACCTTACTCAGCCCCACCTGATGACTTCAAGATTCAGAAAAGGGAAGCAAGCATTTTTAAATTTCTAAAAAATAGTTTTTACTATAGTAAATTGATGTGAGCTACCATCACGTGTTGTTTTCTCCAATCACCTGTCCAAAGCATCCAGGCAACATTCTTCTATTGGGTGGCATTCGCCACTTCTGTGGCCTTCCAGCAGCGCACTTTTGAGCACCCTCCCTCTTATTCTGTGGGTTTACTCATCACTTTTTAAAAAATCTTCACCTGAGGACTTTTTTTTCATTACTTTTTAGAGAAGGGAAGGGAGAGAGAGAAACATCAATATGAGAGAGAGGCGTGGATTGGTTTCTTCCCTAACCTGCCCAGACCAGGGATGTTACGAGTCTGGACTAGGGGTCGTACATGCCACACCTGGACTGGGGATCAACCTGCAACCTCGGAATCAAACCGGCAACCTTTTGTTTATGGGACAGTACTCCAACCAGCTGAGCCACACTGGCCAGGGCTCATACCTTCTTAAAGGATCAGATCAAGACTCGCCTTTTACAATAAGTCTTTCCCCATTCACCCCATCCTTCCTGGTCCAACTTTGTCCTGAGGTTTTTGGTTTGTTTTCCAACTTATATTGTATTACAGTCATATATATATTGGTACTTATCATCTTCAGAACTCCCTGGACTTGTTGCATTTTGATGATAAAAAATGTTACAGCACTTGGTGCTTACTTGGGACTCATCACACTTGCTAGAACTTTTATGAGTCACTCATCACTTGAAAAATTTGTTTGGTTGGTTTTGGCACTGTCACGAGTTCCAGAACAAATTAACGAGTACCAAGATACCACTGTATTTATTTAAGTATAGCTTTGTTGCCTGGTTGTTTCATAGCTGTTTTGCTTCCTTAGCTAGGTTTGTTTACTTCTCATGTAACCCCACAAGAGCTGGACACCTGAGACAGCTTTAGCTGATATTGGCCACTGAGGGTAACTTGAGATTATGCATTGCGGGCCTCCATTATCAATCGCCACAGGCCCTGTGCTAGGGAGAGCTGATGGGGGTGTAACCCTGAGCCTTACGTCTTCAATGCCTATCTTGATCTGGGAATATTTATTTTTCTACTTTGTCCATAGAATGGTATATTGCCAGTCTGACCATATTACTTCTTTTTTTTAAAAATTAATTTATTTGTTTATTTATTTTATTTTTTTAGAGAGAGGGGAAAGGAGAAAGAGAGGGCGAGAAACATCACTGTGTGGTTGCCTCTCACTCGCGCCCCCAACTGGGGACCTGATGTGCAACCTAGTCATGTGCCCTGACTGGGAATCGAACCAGCGACACTTGGCTTACAGGCTGACGCTCAATCCACTGAGCCACAGCAGCCAGGGGACATATTACTTCTTGACTGGAAACTTTTCAAAAGGTTGATCCTCATTGCTCAGAAGTCAAAGAATTTTTGAAATCATGTACAGTCTTCATGTGAGCTACACCTCCTGCTAAGCCCTCCTTCATAATTCACATCCTGAAGTGATGCTGCATGGCTTGCAGTGGCTCTCCCAGCACAACCCACTCACGCAACTGTGATTCAGCACGCTGCTTTCCCAGCTGCGGGCTTCTGTTCCCTCTTTTCTCACCTGACTAATATACTCATCCTGAAGATTCAGATCAATTATCTTTTCTAGGACACATTTCTAGAGCTTCCTAGAAGGGGTAAATTCCCCTTTTCTGTGCTCATATAGTATCCCAGGCATACTTTCATTCTTGCTTTTGATATAACTCCATCCATCCATCCATACATCATCAAGTTTATTTATTTATTTCAAAGATTTTATTTATTTATTTTTGAGAGAGGGGAAGGAAGGGAGAAAGAGAGGGAGAGAAACATCACTGTGTGGTTGCCTCTCGCTCACCCCCAACTGTGGGACCCAGCCTGCAACCTAGGCATGTGCCCTGACTGTGAATCGAATCAGCAACCCTTTCATTCACAGATTGGCACCCTGGCGCTCAATCCACTGAGCCACACCAGCCAGGGCACATCAATTTTATTTTTGAACACCTACAGTGTGCCAGGCATTGTCCTATGTGCTGGGAAGACCATATTGACAAAGCCAAATAATCCCCTTTATGAAGAAGATGTATATTAGAAAATATTACACAAATAAATTTGAAGTGGCAAATGTGGACAGTGCTATGAAACAGAAGCACAGAGAAACCCAGTTTAATGAGTGAGGTCAAGGAAGCTTTTTGCTGACAAGGCGACATGTAAGCAGCATCTAGAGGGTTAAGTGGCACTTACCCAGGTACAAAGAGAAGGGAACGAAGGATTACTGATAAACGTAGTTCGCACATTTGTGGCCTCATTTAGAGTTTAAGTCATGTGAGGAGAGGCACTGGACACAATTCAGTATTGCATCCCCAGAAATTAGTGCAGTACCTAGAATATACCAATGTCTGTTGAACTGAACAAAGCTATCCAAAGTATGAGGTCTTCTTAGTGAGTACCAGAATGCTTGGCTATTTGCAGGTCCAGCCACGAGGGAGGAGAAACTCCCATCATTTCTTGCTGTAGCCCTCTTGGGTTTCCTGTATTCAAATGTGGCTTTCTCTCTCCATTCTTACTACACTGGACTTCTCAGAAGATCTTCCAAAACTCTTCCCACAATTACTGAGGGACAACAGTAAATAGTCTGCAATTTCTAAGGGCTCGGTATTTTTTCGTCCTAAAAATGGCTGTATAGTGACCTCTTACCCCCCAACTGTGGTGTGATGGAATCTGAGGGGCCCAGCCTCTGAGTACAGTGCCTTGCAACCCTGGATTTCAAGACCGAGACTGAATTTTATTTTATGGCCTGTTCATGATGATGGTAAAAGAGAGTGGAAATTGGTGTTTCTCCAGGCCATCTCTGAAGCTCAGGCTGGGAGCCTATCTGCCCAGGACAATAGAACTGTCCAATCCCAACCAGAGAAAGATTTCTGTTATTAGAATTATCTATCCGGGGAGCTAGAGGGAGAAGCATATGAGTCTGCCTATCTTAGTTCAGGATTCATGTTATTTCTTACTTGCTTTTGAAACTCTGCATTCACAATAGATTGAATATGTCTTAGGGCTGGCAAAAAAAAAAAAAATGTTTGAAAAGTCCTTCAGTTCATGTTCTTAAATTGAGATATGACTGAAGAGAAAAGAATCCAGATGTCTGTATTTTTAGTAAAGAAGGGAAAAGTTATTTTAACACAATTAAGAACTTAACAATTTAAAATAAGAAAGTTCTTGCTTATTTCTATCATTTTTTCAGATAAAAGTTAATTTATTTCTTTCACCTAGTGCTCCAGGAAAATGTACGACTTTTGGTTATCATTCCTGTCATAAAGCCCTTGGTAGCCTTGAAGACAGTTCCCCTCATCAAGCAAAATCATTCCCACTCTTTATACATTTTATCCGATCCTACTTAGCCCTATCATCTTAGTCCCTAACCTTCAAAAGAAGGTTGAATTTTAAGTAGAGAATGCAATGCTAAGAGATGCTAAGTCGAGCACATGTCTCTGAAGCCCTTTCTGACTTGGGCTTTCAGGCTGGCTGGAAGCATTGTGGGTTAAAGTTGTGCACTGGTACACACATTGCTGCAGAAATATACACAATGACCCGCACATTTTGGAAGAACAGTAATTGTATTTTTCCAAATAGCATCTAGTCTCAGATTCTTCTCTCTAGGAGGAAAAAAGGCATCAGCCTTCCCATGTGCCAGTGGGCAGTGGGCAGCGGATGGGACAGTTTTATACTGGAAAATGGTGGATGGGGCATGCTGATTTTTTTTGAGCTGCCTTCTAAAGTTTTAGTGGTTTGGCTATTTATATCTTTATCTCTTCTCCACTTTGCATACAGAGATACCAAAGACCCTCAGCTGGCAATAAAATATTTCATGGTAGCAAAAATAGAAATAGAAACGGTCTTAAAATTATTGAGTCACTACGGCAAGCTTTTTTTAAATTCAGACTGACATGAAGATATTGTGCCTGATAAGGAAAAAAATGGAGAGGGACCTTGTATTTGGAAAAAGTACTGGATTGCTTTGTTTTATGTAATGAATAGGTTGAGGACATAATATAAATGAGTCTATTTTGAATCCCTTGCAAGATTTCTGTCTACATAAGAGATTTAGTGTCATTAACACTTAATTGACTTTAATCTTATCTTGATGCACACTGCTTGACTTTTTTATACAATTCAAATGATTCAAATAGGAGACAGTGAAAGCAGGTTTTCCATTTCCAGTTTTTAGTTTTGCCACTGAGTGCGTGCCTTGATTAACACAATTGTGTTGATTCATGAACTAGACTCCATGTCATTCATCTTTTCCAATAAAACAAGGCAAAACAAAGATATATAAACAATTCAGAACTTAATTGCTCATGTTAGGATGGAAAATATCTGACTACCACACATAAGGGGAAAAACAGAGTTTGACTAGTGAGCATGTTTATGATTAATGATCAGAGGAAATTCCATAACAGGTACATCCAGGCTTACTCACACGCAAGGCATGCTGCTGCTGCTGCCAGACCTTGCTCCTACTCCAGCCCCAAATCCAATGCACATTTCCCAATGTATATAGACACTGAGGCACAATAAAACTTGTAAGAAATGCTCATAGTAGTTAAATGCCAGATTTTGATGTGAAAGATAATTAACTGGATAAACTGTGCATCTCTAAGGTGGATTCCTATAACTGGGGAAGGAGTGAGAATGTTAAAAATAAAAGGCAGGAAAAAGGCATCACCAGCCTGGGGAAGACCTACAAAGTTATAGATTTCCAAGTCAACTTATATCATTGTCACACATTTTTAGGATTCAAATATACAGTGGTGGCAACTTTATTCTTCAAGGCCAAATCACACCTGCGGTCTGGGAACCACATCGAAAAACGTATGACCATTAGCATGCAGCTACCTGCTCAGGAAATTAGGATCCTGGTAAATCCAAGAACCAAGTGAAATGTAATTCTGCTCATTCTTTGGTCGCCATTGTTCCTTTCCTCTAGGGGGATTTTCTCCTGCATAGAATTGTGCAAGTACCACTTATCCCACCTGGGACACTAAAAAGACATTGTGAATGTTTAAGTGTTGGCAGGGATCGCTAGTCTTCTGTTTTTAATACCTCATCTCCCTTAAAGACGTTGCCTCAGTGAATAGAGCACAGCTGTTGAACTGGTGTTTCTACTGTTGTGCTGTATCAGCAATTTACACTTTGTGGTCTCATCGTCCAAAGGAGATATAAATATACAGGACAGCTGACAAGGGGATTATCCCAGACAGTGATATACTGAACAGTGATGCACTAATAGGATGGTCTGTGAGGGTGATCCTGCCTGACTTTAGGATCCTTTCCCAGGCCTCGGTAAGGCAGGCCACGATGAGATTTCTCATAAAGAAGACTTAAGGTCCACCATATTGTCTTATTTAAGAATTGCATAGTGATCATTTGGTAAGTTTAGAAAGTAATGAAGCACATTGGAGTATAGTCCTTTGAGTGGTTACAGTCTCATATAGGTTACCTGCTTTTTTTGGCCATGAATGTATTTATTTATTTAAATTGACTTATTTATGAGATTCTTTTTTATTTTACCTTAACAATTGTGCCAAACCAGAGCCTAGTCAAGGAACTAGTATAAATGACCCATGGACATAGACAACAGGGTAGGGATTGGCTGTGGGAGAAGAGGGAGGTGGGCAGGGCAGAGGAGAGCAACGGGGGGAAAATGGGACAACTATAATAGAACAATAAAAAAATGAAAAAACAAAACAAAATAAACAAAAAACAAATTGCCATATTTCACATACTTCCCCCAAATGGCTGCTAATAAAATGCCATGCTTCAAATTGAAAAAAAAAACAAAAACATTCCATTTCATTGGAAGACATCTATGCAAGCCAGCAGAAGAAGAAAATGATAATGTTTTACTTCTTTTTGTCTTCCCCACAGGACCTGTGATTTACCTTTCTTTACTGATTTTATAATTAAATAACAGCAAGAGTCATTAAGTGATCTGCTTTCAAAAGAATTAGTCCAGCCCTGGTAGAGGGCAGCGCATATTTGGAGATCTCTTCTAGGTCATGAAATGTTTCCGGCTGAACTGGATTTAATTGACTTGGATGAAAACAAGTTCACAAGGCTTGAGAATTTGGCTGGGAAGCCATAAACAATGGGAAACACCAACTGAAATCTGTGCTTCCAAACTTGGGGTTTTGGCTTATGTGGCATCACTAGGGTGAGGAAAGGGTCATGTCCTTTTAGAGGAATCACTGACATTTTGGAAGAGGCTGCTGGTGTCACTGACTAATTCCATTGTAAGTACAAACTTGTGCTAGTGGCAGCTAACGCTGAGGGAGCACGCAGAGAGGGTCAGGGGAGCATGGGCTGCCAAGGAGGCGCTTAGAGGGAGCTCAGGCCCCCACATGAGCCTCTTCCCAGGGGGCAGACATCACCACGAGTATGTACCGTCCACTGGAGGAGTGCCAAGGGAAGACCCGGAAACTGGGCACCCTCTTCCAATGGCATTAAAATGGAGCAGAGGAGCCAAGTTTAATGGCATCATTACCCAAAATGGACAGAGCTGGGACATTCCCTCCTGGAAGAATATGTGCAGCACTTTTATGATAACTGAGATGATACCAGAAGTCAGAGTGATGTGGATGATATATTTTTTAAAAAGTTATGTATAGTTGAAGAGCAAAACCATACAACCCCAAATTAAATATCACTCTGGCCTTAAATGCTGTAATAAGTCTATACAGAACCTAGGAGGATGTTAATTCTCATTTCAGTGATGGAAGGGAAGCATTAGCAAATTAATTGAATGCTTTAAACAATTCTGAAAAATGAAAAATGAGGATGGTCTTAATAAAGGGTTAAACTCCATAGGGTGTAATGTGGAACTGCATAAAACAAACAAACAAACAAACAAACAGGCATTAACAAATCATTGTACATGGTCAATGTCCAATAAATCCTTTTTGACTAATAACCAAATGGATAGTAGGCCTCAGCTTAGGGTGGATCTGTCTTTAGGAGATGATTTTCACATCCTCTAAAGGATAATTATGAGCAAGAGGAATGCAGAATAACAGACTTAGGTTAATTCATTCATAAATTATTTCATTCATTGAACACATATTTCTTAAGTATCAATTGTGTACTTGGTATTACTGTAGGAGCTGGGGATAAAGAGATGAATACAAAAAGGTTCCTGATCTCATAAATATGCACTTCAGAGATCCAAGATGGTGGAAGAGTAAGTGAGAGCAGTGCTGACCTCATCCCAGGACCAGCCTGGAAGTGTAGCTAAATTATAAAGAGGTCACCTGGTATGACCAACTAAGTGGAGGGAGGCCTTATAACCATAGACGCATGGAAGTAGCCACTTCACCAGAGTGTGACCAGTACGGAGTGTGAAGGAGACACGAGAGGACTGGCTGAGTTCACATGGCAGCAGCTGAAGTACTGGAGGGATATTTCAGCAGCTGGATGTTTCTCCTGAAGTGTGGGGTCTAAACCCTGGGTTGGGTTCTACATGTAGCCTACAGCACCAGATCCAGAAAGGCACCCAGATAACATCAAGCTGTGAAAAGAAGCAAAATTTCTGTCTACCAGGGAGGGATGGCTGAAGATGCAGAAAGCCTTTTAAAGGGCCAACACACAAAATTTAACTTGCAGCCACTTACCCTGGGCTCCAGCAAAGGGGGACAGAGTGGACTAGAGATGCTGGAAGAGAGTTTGGGGACAGTGGCTTTCAGGAGAGAACTAAGGGAGCAGCCAACAGGATCCCCATGCTGAGTCATCCCAATATTGCAGGAGCCATCTTGCTCAGGCAGACCACTCTGCTCCAAGTGGCATCAGCCTGAGGGGAAGCATAGCCTTGCCTGTAGAAATTACTCTGCCCCGCCCTGTGGTTCTTAGGCCTTACTGCTGATTACATATAAACTAGATTAACAACTGAAGGAAACAGCCACAAACTGTTGATGCTGGTAATCTCAAACAGGCTGCCTAGTGCCAGAAAGGGACACCTTATGATATTGCCAGGGATGGATCCAGAAATGTAAAACAGTGGTAAAACTAGATTCTATGGAGACAAATTCTACCGTGGTTTTCTTAAAGATTTGCATTATTTTCTCTCCTGCACAGCTTTTTAATATCCATTTTTTGTCCTTCAAGTTTGTGCCTATCAGGTCACTAGATTTTATGTTATAGTTTATTTCAAATATCATATTTTGCTTCTCCCTTCCCTTAATCCATTTACTTTCTTCTTTCCTCATTAAAATGTATTTACTCTCTTGCTATCACTTGTTTCTATTTTGCACTCTTACTATTTCTCCCTCTTCCAGTCTCTCAAAACCACTTTTCTTGTCATTAGTCATTTCACATTCTTTTCCCCATTCTTAAAATATCTTTATTCTCTTTCCACCATTATCAACCTTTGCTCGTTGGTTGTGGATATGGTGGTGGTTGTTGCATTTTATCAATTTTATTTCTAGATCTTCACTATTTTTGTATTTCAAATCTCAAATTTTACCATTCCCCTCTCCTACTCCATTTTGCCTTCCTCTTGCCTTTTCTTTTTTTCATTTTAAATTTAAAATTTCCATGTCTTAGCCTGGTTTTCATTCCTCTCTGTTAGTATTCCTTCTCCCTCTATCATCTCAAAATAACTTCTCTTTCCTCTAGATATCTCTTAAGCTTTTCTTTCTTTCTCTGATTTTCACTCTTATTCCTATCTCACCGATATAATCTTTGCTCTGTTGTTGATATTGCTGTGGTGGACCTTTTTCCTCAATATGATTCTTTTTATTTTTTATTTTCTCTTTTTTCCTCTATCTCTCTTTAATATATTCTCTTTATAAAATTTTTAAAAAATTTCTGTTTAAACTTAATACTATACACGTCCCTTCTCTTACTCCATTCTGCTTTCTTTTCTCCCTTTTTTATTTACAATGTAAATTTTATTTTCTTTCTCTCTTTGCTTTGTCTCTATTCCATTCTCTTAGTATTGCTCTTCCTTCTACTCTCTCAAAATCATCTTTCTCTTGATTAGTTATCTCATATTCATTTTTCTTTCTTATAATAGTCTTAGTCCCTTTACACCTTTATTAATATTGCCTCATTTGCTGTTGACAGTGTGGTTGTGGGCTCTTTGGTTTTGTTTGGTCAGTACTTGTACAACAACACACAAGATGTAGTGGATGGAGTGACTCTAGGTCAGCCAGCCAGAGGGAAGGACCCACTAAAGAATGACCCCAAAACAACCAAAACCAAATTACAACTAAAGAGCCCACATAAACAGCATAAAGGGCATCCCCAAAGCATCAAGTTCAGGAGATCAAGGAGACTGCACTACTGAGCCTCACAGGTCTCTTACCACAGGAGGTCACACCAAAAAGACAAGGAGTCAAAGCAGATCAATCTAAGACATATAAACAAACAATAACAGTCACCAAAAATAGAGAGACAAAGAAATAAGTCCCAATCAAAACGAAAGAAGGAGTCCTCAGAAAGAGTGCTAAGTGAAAAAGAGGCAAGAAAACTATCACTGAGTTCAAAACAATGGTTATAAGGATCCTCAAGGAGCTCAGTGAGAACTACAAAGAAATCTAGGCAAGCTACAAGGAACTTACTGTGAACTACACCAGCATAAAAAAGGACATAGAAAATATCAGTAAGAACCAGGAGGAAATGAAGAATATAATATCTGAAATGAAGAGCATAGTAAAACAAATTAAAAGCAGGCTAGATGCAGCAGAGGATTGAGTCAGCAAGCTGGAGAACAAGGTAAAAAAAATTCCCAGACAGAGCAATGAAGTGAAAAAAGACTAAAAAAGAATGAAGTAGGTTAAAGAGAGCTGCAGGGCAACATGAAATAGAATTATATCTATATCATAGGGATGCCAGAAAGAGAAGAGCCACAAGGGATAGAAAACCTATTTGTAAGACTAATGACAGAAAATTTCCCTAACTTGATGACAGGAAAAGTCACATAAATACAGGAAGCACAGAGGGTCCCAATCAAGAAGAACCCAAAGAGGCCCACTCCAAAACACATCATAATTAAAATGACAAAATTTAAAGACAAAGAAAATGTTAAAGGAAGCAAGGGAGAAAGAGCTAGTAATGTACAGGGATCTCCGATAAGGCTATCAGCTGATCACTCAACAGAAATGCTACAAGTCAGAAGAGAAAGGCAAGAAATATTCCAAGTAATGAAAAGCGAAGGTCTGCACCCAAGATGATTCTATTCAGCAAGGCTATCACTTAAAATGTAAGGTGAAATAAGAAGTTTCTCAGACAAAAAAGATAAAACAATACATCTTTACTGAACCAGCATTGCAAGAAATGCTAAAGGGACTACTTTAAGGAGATGGAGAATAAGAGAGAGAGACAAACACAGGTACAAAGGGGGAAAATAGCAATGAATAAGTACCTATGAATAATAACATTAAATGTAAATGGAATAAATGCACCAATCAAAAGACATAGGGTAGCTGAATGGATAATAAAACATGACCTACATATATTCTGTCTACCATAGACCCACCTCAGATCAAAAGACCTACATACTGAAAGTGAAGGGATGGAAAAAATACTTCAAGCAAATGGACATGAAAAAAAAAGCAGGGGTAGCAATACTTATATCAGACAAAATAGATTTCAAAACAAAGGCCATAAAAAGAGACAAAGAAGGACACTACATAATATTTAAGGGAACAACCCATTAAGGAGATATAACACTGTAAACATATATGCATTCAACATAGGGCTCCCAAATACATAAGGGAAATCTTGGAAGACTTCAAGAAAGATATTGTCAACAACACAGTCATCATATGGGGATTTTAACACCCCACTGTCAACAATGGATAGATCTTCCAAAGAAAGAATCAACAAAGATATTGTGGCACTGAACCACACACTAGATCAAATGGACTTAATTGATATATACAGAACCTTTCACCAAAAGAAGCAAAATATACATTTTTTTCAAAAACACATGGGACATTTTCAAAGACAGATCACTTGATAGGACACAAAACAAGCCTTAACAAATTCAAGAAAATTGAAATCATATTAAGCATCTTCTCAGATCACAATAGCTTGAAATTAAAAACCAACCTCAGGGAAAAAAATAAAAAATATTCAAATACATGGAGACTGAATAACAGAGTATTAAATAATGAATGGGTTAACAATGAGATCAAAGAAGAAATCAAAAAGTTTCTAGAAACAATTGAGAATGAACACACAACAACCTACAACCTATGGGACACAGCAAAGACTGTCCTGAGAGGGAGGCTCATAGTAATACAGGCCTCCCTAAAAAAGATAGAAAAATCTCAAATAAACAACATAACCCTACATCTATAAGACCTAGAGGAACAACAACAAACAAAGCTCAGAGTGAGTTGGAGAGCAAAATTAAATGACATAGGGACTAAAAGAACAATTCAAAGGATCCATAAATCCAGGAGCTGGTTGCTTGACGATTTTTTTTTTTTTATTAACAAAATTTAGTCAGACTCATCAAGAAAATAGAGGACACAAATAAATAAAATCAGAAATGAAAGGGAGAAATCATAACTGATACCACAGAAATACAAAGGATTGTAAGAAATTACTATGAACAACAAGATGCCAAGGAATTGGACAATCTGGGAGAAATGGACAAATTCCTAGAAACATACAAATGTCTAAAACAGAAACAAGAAGAAGCAGAAAGCCTGAATAGACTCATATCAACTGGTGATGTTGAAGTAGTAATCAAAAATTTGCAGGACACAAAAGCCCTAGACCAGATGGCTGCACGGATAAACTTTACCAAACATTTAAGGAAGAATTAACTTCTATCCTTCTCACACTGTTCCCAAAAAAATTCAACAAGAGGGAAAACTCCCCAACTCTTTTATGAGGCCAGTATCATCCTAATTCAAAAACCAGGTCAAGGCACAACGAAGAAAGAAAACTAAAGTTCAATATCATTGATGAATGTAGATACTAAATCCTCATCAAAATACTGGCAATCCAGATCCAGCAATACATTAAAAAGATCATACACCAGATCAAGTGGGATTCCTCCCAGGGATGCAAGGAGGTTCAATATTTGCAAATCAATAAACATAATACACCACATCAACAAAATGAAGGGCAAAATCACATGATCATATCAATAGATTCTGAAAGAGCATTTGATAAAATCCAGCACTCATTTAAGATTAAAATGCTCAGCAAAGTGGGAATAGAGGGAGCATACCTCAACATAATAAAAGCCATATTTGAGAAACCTACAGCCAACATCATACTTAATGGGCAAAAACTAAAATCTTTCCCTTTAATATCAGGAACAAGACAAGAGTGTCCACTTTCACCACTCTTATTCAACATAGTACTGAAAGTTCTAGCCACAGTGATCAGACAAGAAAAAGAAATAAAAGCCATCCAAATTGGAAAGGAGAAAGTAAAACTGTCAATATTCACATATAATATGATAGCATCATGGAAAACCTTATAGTCTCCACCAAAAACTACCTCACCTAATGAGTGAATTTGGCAAAATAGTGGGATACAACGTCCATATTCAGAAATTGAAGTCATTTTTGTACACCAACAATGAAATATCAGAAAGAGAAACTAGGAAATAAATTCCATTTACTATAGCAACAACAACAAGTAAAGTACCTAGGAATAAAGTTAAGCAAGGAGGTAAAAGACCTGTACTCAGAAAACTACAGAACACTGGAAAAAGAAATTAAGGAAGATACAAATAAATGGAAACATATACTGGAAGAATTAACATCATGGGCTGGAAGAATCAACATCATTAAAATGTCCATACTACCCAAAGCAACCTATACATTCAATGCAATCCCTATTAAAATACCAATGGCATATTTCACATATTTAGAACAAATATTTCAAAACTGTATATGAAACCAAAAAAAGACCCCAAATAGCTTCAGTAACCTTGAGAAAGAAGAATAAAGTAGGAGGGATCACAATACCTGTTATGAAACGATACTACGAGGGCACTGTAATCAAAACAGTCTGGTACTGGCATAAGAACAGATAGATATATAGATTAATGGAACAGAATAGGGAGCCCAGAGATAAACCCAAGTCTTTATGGTAAATTAATATTTAACAAAGAGTTCATGAGCATACAATGGAGTAAAAATAACCTTTTCAATAAATGGTGTTCAGAGAACTGTACTAGTACATGCAAAAAATTAAACTAGACCACCAAGTTACACTGTATACTAGAATAAACTCAAAGTGGATAAAAAAACTAAATATAAATTGTGATACCACAAAAGTTCTAGAGAAAAACATACACAGTAAAATTTCAGATATCCCACATAGCAATAGATTTTCCAATATATCTCTGAGGGTAAGGAAAATAAAGGAAAAAAAATAAACAAATGGGACTACATCAAACTAAAAAGCTTCTGCATGGCTAAAGAAACATCATCAAAATGAAAAGGGAACTTACTGTATTATAGGAGAACATATTTGCCAATGATACATTGGACAGGGCTATGATCTTCAAAATATATAAAGAACTCATATGACTCAACACCAGGAAGAAATCAAATTAAAAATGGGCAAAAGGACCTGAGCAGATGCTTCTCCAAGGAGGACGTACAGAGGGCCCACAGACAAATGAAAGGATGCTCAACATCACTAACCATCAGAGAGGTGCAAATAAAAACCACAATGAGATATCACGTCACACCGGTCAGAATGGCCATCATTAACAAATCATCAAACAACTAGTGCTGGCGAGGATGCAGAGAAAAGGGAACCCTAGTGCACTGTTGGTGGGAAGGCAGACTGGCACAGTCACTGTGGAAAACAGTATGAAATTTCCTCAAAAAAGTAAAAATGGAACTGCCTTTTGACTCAGTAATTCCACTGCTGGGAATATCCCCTAAGAATCCCGAATCACCAATCCAGGAGTAGTTATGCACCCCTATGGCCATAGTGACACTATTTACAATAGTCAAGTGCTGGAAACAGCCTAAGTGCTCATAAATAAATGAGTGCATCAAAAAACTGTGGTACATTTACACAATGGAATACTCTGCAGCAGAAAGAAAGGAGGAACTCCTACCTTTCACGACAGTATGGATGGAGAATGTTATGTTAAGTGAAATAAGCCAGTCAGGGAGAGACAAATACCATATGTTCTCCCTTATAAGAGGAATCTAATGAACAAAATAAACTAAGGAACGAAATAGAACCACATGCATGGAACTTGGAACAGACCGACAGTAACCAGAAGGGAGAAGGGAGGGGGATAATGGTGGAAAGAAGGGGACGGGACTAGTTAAAAAACACCTATGAGTGACCCATGGACATGGACAACAGTGTGAGAATTTACTGTGGGAGCTGGGGAGTGGGTTGGGTGGACAAGGGCAAATGGGGAAAAATTGGGACAGCTGTAATAGAACAACAATAAAAATGATGAAAAATATGAAAGCTCAGAGGTGGTTTTGGCAATGCCATCTTTCTCAACATATGCTGACATCAGAAAAAGATGTCATTGCTATAGAAGAAGAGTCAGTTAGAAGAATCCCACTTCTGTGTCAGTATGGAGAGATTACAGAAAATGTCAATACAGTGTTTTTATAGAAGGTGCTCCCTGTGCGGCTCTTGGGCAATAAGAGGCTTGTGGGTTATTCCAGAGCCTCTTTACCTTGATTCACCTTGCCCCCTCTGCAACCAGACTGTACTGGTGGGATACAGAGGAGCTCTAGGACCATGTCCACTCTCCTAAGACCCACCCAGGCAACTAGCATAGGTCCTTTCTGCATTGGGTCATTCAAACCAGTGTTGCCTTGGAGAGAGTGGTAGTGTGAAAGTTCTCCCCAGGGACACATTTGTGCCTAAGTACTGTCTTTTCATCTCTTTCTTTCCTCTCCGTGCTGAGGAATATTTATCAAGTTTAGAGCAAGAAATAAAGTTCTCCTATTTTCATGACTTCTTTATAAATCTACTCAATCTGTCTTCTGTACTGAGAATGTCAGAGTCTATTCTGAAACACAAAAGCTGAAAGTTCACTCTTTCGTTCTGTTACCTTCAAAAATCTTACTGTCATTGCAGACATCTAAAATATGAGGGAAAATAATGTGACAAAAAGAAAATACAGAGAAAGAAAAACTCACAAAGCTCACTTTGTTAGAAATACGACATACTCAAGCACTTCTAGACCACGAAAAACAGCAGAAAATGTTAACACAACTTGTACCTGTACAGATAATTATCCACAGTATCATTTCTTCCCATATGGTCTAATTTCTTGGGATTACCAATGTTTCAAAGCTCAAAGACACATGAGGGTTTATCTAGTCCACACTGCTTTTCTTTTCTTTCTTTCTTTTTCTCTAATAAATAGAAAAGGATATAGAAGATAAGTAACTTGCAAGTAGTCACACACATATTTAGAGGCAGAGTCCACAGTACAACCCATGACGCCAATCTTCTACTATTGGACTTTTTAATAAAATGGTGCAATGGGGTCTTCCAGCACCTCAACATCTCCCCTCTCATGGCTTCCTCCCTTGGGATGGACCCTAAGGCGGAAGCAAACTGATATGAGATAAGGAACCCAGAGTATGAGGAAAGGTTTTCCAAACCTATGGCTTCAGTTAAAGAAAGTTTAGGAAAGAGAAGGCCACTGGTTGGCATCAGCTGGAAGACGCTGTGAAAGGACCACCCACTTAGATTGATAAGACAGTGAGGCTTGGGCTGTTCTAGTAAAAGCTATAGACTCCTTCCCAGACAAATAAATATATCTTTGCACAAAGTTTGCAAATGGATTTATATTTCCAAAAACCCAACCTCTGAAACAAGTTTAAGAACCTTGATAGACAGCAAGATCCTTCTTTCAGGTGACCTTCCCTAAGGAACCACCTTGGGAGTTATAGGAGCAGGCGTAGGAGAGGTTGGCCATGGGGCCAACTCAGAAGGTGGAGAGCAGTAACTTTTGGATTTGAAATATTTTATGAGTGTGAGCTTTGACAGAAACCTTCACTCACCTCTCAATCAAAGTCATACTTAGGGGTGTGGGGTAGGGTTATAATCAGCCTGTTGGGAGCAAGGCTAATGAGGGCTGAAATATAGCAATGGCTGTGCAGTTGAACAAAGGCAATCTTGTTGGCTCCTGGGTTCTACTGGAGCTAATAAGCCATTTGGGAGGGTGTACTTTTGGGAGAAGAGAGCTGTGACTCCCTTAACTTGGCAGAAAAGAAAGAAAACTGCTGCTTTGCAAATTCCCTGGTCCTTGAAGACTTTATCCAGTAGCAACAACAACAATAAAAACAATTAAGAAGCAGAATCTTGGGATTTATATTTCTTATTCCTTTGAATCTGAGTCCCATAGGAGAGAAAAAAGGAGGTTGTGGTGGGGGTTGGGGTTCTATGGTTGGGGGACACGGTCATATTCACTATGTAATCAGTAAATATCTATTCAGCACCTTTGACATAAACTATGCTATATGTTTGGAATAGACAATAAAATAATGCACATGGTACCTGCCTTTATATCTAGTTATAAAGAGTTGTTGACAAGCAAACTGACTATTAGTGCAATACAGAGAGTGGTACATGCAGTATAGGAACCCCATAGGGAGGTGATCCTAACCAAGGGGATGCCACCTGATGGGCATGGGACCTGAAGTATGGGTTGAAGTTAACCAACAGAAATGGGAGAACTAGAGTGTTTTGGGTAGAGGAGAATGCCCATGTAACAGTACTGGATGCTTCAGAAAAATAGAGTAAAGTTGAGGGTGAGGAAAGGAGCTGGAAGAAATGAGATACTAATTACAGACAGGTCCTAGACCACAGGATGAGGCTTTATAGGATATTCTAAGAGGTTGGAACTTAAACCTGAGAACAAGGAAAATAATTGAAAGACTTCATGGGAAGAATGACCCAATGCACCATGTGCCCTGCTATGACAGATAGTGCCAGGAAGAGAGATCTTGACTGATGCCTTATGTTAATGATATGTGTGGCATTCTCATGCCTCTTAGACAATTAGGACTAGAAGAAACCTAAAGAGCGTTGGCCCATGTACCTGTTCAAACTCACGCACAGGTACATGTTACCAGCAGCTTTGGATATAGACTTTGTAAATGAATCAACACTTGTACAAGTTTGTTTCCCTTTTTTCCCCCCTGTGCATCCCAGTGTTATTTGTCTGATGCAACTGAGGATGGTACTTCTGCATTGCAGTCCATCAGGGACAATGATACATCCCATCCCATGGAGGATAGAGAAACACGAAAGAGAGAATTATGAGTTTATTCTTTTCTTGGCTCATTCATTAACCAACTCCCCTCCCTCACCAATGAGAGGAGAGACTCATGTGATTGGCAAGATAGAGAAGAGGCTCTGAGTACATGTGGCTCAGCTTGCTCCTCGTCAGGATCCCACTGCTCTGCTCATGCCTCTGGAGTTTACCTGTCTATACTTTTGCCTTTGCAGTAGGGAGACCTGTGCTTGACTACAAATTGTTTACAGGAGACTCATTAACTCTCATCTCTGGTTGTAGGTGAAGCTATTTTTCAAATTCAGCTACTGCAGTAATAGAGATGATATTTTAGTTTTCATCTTTCTCATTTCTGTTAAGGTTGGAATCAGAAAAAAGGAAGCGAAAATATCCATCTTTCATTTGGTTTTGAATCTACTAGTAAGGGAAGGAATAAATGTTACCACTTAACACCTAAAAACCTTACAAGTGATAGAATCATGGACTTTTTCTTTTTTATTGAATTTATTTCCATGTACTTCTCTTAACCACAAAACCATACCAGCTTCAAGTGTACAACTCAACAAACTCTCATCTGCACACTGCATTCGTTGGCCCCAATGGCCCCGAGCAAAGTCCTTTCCATCCCCCTTTGCTCACTTCTACCTGCCACACCTTTTCCCCTCTGGCTATGGTGACAGACACACTGTTGTTTGTGTCTATGTGTTACATATATGTTTTTTTCTTAATCCCTTCACCTTCTTTTGTCCAGCTGAGTAGTATTCCATTGTGTAAATGTACCACAGCTTTTCAATCCACTCATCTACTGATGGACACTTGGTCTGTTTCCAGATCTTGACTATTGTAAATAATACTGAAACGAACGTAGGGGTATATATTCTTTCAAATTAGTGTTTTGAGTTTCTTCTGATATATTCCAATAAGAGGGATCACTGGGTCAAAAGGCAATTCCATTTTTAATTTTTTGAGGAAACCCCATCCTGTTTTCCGCAGTGGCTGCACCAGGGTTCCCCTTTTTCCACACCCTCACCAGCACTCATTGTTGATTTATTAATGATGGCCATTCTGGCGGGTGTGAGGTGATATCTCATTGTGTTTTTAATTTGCATCTCTTTGATGATTAGTGATGTTGAACATTTTTAGAATCACTGACTTTTTCTTATCTACATTTGGATTTCTTGCTTGCCATCTTGTCTTTGTTAAAGTTTGGTTGTGGTAGAAGACTCATACTTATTGATTCATTTCATTTATTAACTTTTATGTGAAGTTGGTCTACATTGTGGAAGGACGTTGAGACTTCTTCTCCTTCCATACTCACTTAGCTACACCTTAATTTCTATTTCTTCTCCCAGGAAAGAAATGAGAGAATTTGCTAGCTTAGAGATAGAGAAGGTTAGTGTTGTGACCTTATACCATCCACCCAAAGCATTTAGGGGCAAAAATGTTTGGATGATGGCAGGAGGTGGAGGTAAAGCCAGAGAGCTTTCTTACCTCCTACGTCACCTAGTGTCTAACAAACTAATTTTTTGTGTATTAACCTCTTTTCTGACTCCATCTTATTAGTCTAACTTATTTTGTCTTTTTAAAATTTTCTTAGTTTTAAATTTATTTTAGAGGGTTAAAGGTAATGTAAAAACAATAATTTTCTTTAAAAAGAAAAGAAAAAATAAACACAAGAAAAAATTTATTTTATCTTACTTCACTGTATGCATCTTTATAAGTTTCTTAAGTCAATTTAGCAACAAGGTAGAGAATAGATAAATAAACAATATCCTTCCAAAATAGCCAATTCTTACTTGGATGTACAATCTGCTTTGAGATGTAGAGTTTTATAATTTAAAAACACTCAGGTTCTTTCAATCCACAAAAACATGGCAAAGTCCAATAAAAATAATTCTTAAAAATTATTTTTATCAGTGCCAATCTCTACTAATACTTATTTTTCAGATCTGTTTTTTTATTTTCAACTTATATTTAAATTAATGCAATCATTTTTAATAGCCACTTTGTCTCTGGAAAATGTCCAGAGACCAACTTTTCCTGATCCTTCAGCCTCAAAGTTCAGTCTAGTGAGTATTCTCTTCCTAAATACCTGAGAGCAGAGTCTACTACACTTTGTTAATTGGTTCAGTGCTTCACCTAAGTGCTTCTGTAGATTTTGAAGTTCGGTGTTACACAATTACGTTTTGCTTTGGGAGTGGTAGAACAAGCAGATCCTTCTGAGCATCTGACTGCTGTAGATACCAATCACCAAAGTAGCCTGAGAAAAAAATTATGGAATGGTGGATTTCGTGGAGCTGAGAATCTACAACTCTTCAGAGGTATCATCCATTTTGCATTTAAACTTACCTCAGTGACATCTGTGTGAAGCCTGTCTCTAACAGGTGTTTTGTGACTTCACCTTCAGCAAGCATTTATTTGGTGATTACTGTAACAGGTGCTAATCACATCTCCCAGAGTTCTGGCTCTGATTCTAGCTCCTTCATAGAGTTTTATAAGGAGGGAAACTTACAGCATGACTCTATGGCCTTATATTTCAGTTTACTGCTTCTCTTGTTCCCTGACCCCACTGTATATATGGCTGCCTTTATTAGTGCCAAATTCATAGTCTCAAGCCTACAAATCTTTCAGTTATCTTTTAAATTTCTAAGTGTATTTTTCTTATAATCCAGAGTACACCAGAACATGCATTAAATAAGCATTCTAGAGATGTCTGGCCAAGATGGAGGCATAGACAGATATGCTGCATTTCCCTAGAAATACAACTACCTCAAAACTAGAAACAACCAGAAGTTCCAGAAAATCAAACTGCATGGAAGTCCAGCAAACAAAGATAAAAAGAAGAAATACTTATCCAGACAGGTAGGAGGGGCGGAGCCAGGGCACAGAGGACATGGTGTGGTGGTGGCAGCAGCAGCAGCAGCAGCAGGCCAGCAGAAATCGCAGTCACACATTTTAAAAAGTCAGGAGGGACACCTGGGGAGTGTTCCCAGTTCCTCACTGGATCTCACAACTCACAGTCCCAGCACTGGGGAAAATTAAGCCTCATTGCTTCTAACTGTGCAGACCAGTGGGAGTTGAGGTGGAGGCAGAAACTGCTGGTCTCAGAAGAGTCCACTTGTTTGAGGGGCCCCCATGGTCCTAGAACATCCGCATACCCACCCACTCTGGGAATGATGGCCAGGGCAGCAACGAGAGAGGTGCCAGTCCGGTGCAGAAGTGGGAGAGGTGCCTGGAAAGGGGGCAAGTGCTAGGCAGGTGGCATTGTTCCCTCTCAGACGCCTCCCCCACATATAGTGACACAACGTGGTAAAACAGGTCGCCCTGTATGACAAATCCCCAAGGCTCCGTCCCTTACAATGTAACAGGAGTAACAGCTCTACCTGGGATGTGGAGGCAAAAAAACACAGGAGTCTGTCTGAATGAGGAGACGTATGGCCCAAAAGGGGGAATGGACCAATGTTCCAGTGGGAGAACTAAGCGATGAGGAGATAGCCACTAACAGATGAGGAGATAGACAACCTAACAGATGCAGAATTCAAAACACTGGTGATAAAGATGCTCACAGGCTTGACAGATATGCTTGATTGAGTATGGCAAATACACAAGAGAAGAAGTGAAGGCTATGCTAAGTGAAACAAAGGAAAATCCACACAGAACCAATGGTGAAGGGAAGGAAAATGGGATTCAAATCAATGATCTGGAACATAAGGAAGAAAAAACAATCAACCAGTGCAGAATGAGGAAGCAAGAATTGAAAGAAATGAGGAAAACTTTCCAAATTTTGTGAAAGAGATGGACATACAGGTTCAAGAAGCATGGAGGGTCCCGGGTGAGCTGGACCCAGAGTGGACCACACAAGGATGCATCATGATTGAGATGCCAAAGGTGAAAGATAAAGACAGAGTCCTGGGGGCAGCAAGAGAGAGGTGGAGAGTTGCCCACAGGGGGTTGCCTATAGGACTATCAGCTGATTTCTCAGAGGACACTTTATAGGCAGGAAGGGACTGACAAGCAGTATTCAATGTGATGAAAAGCAACCTACAACCAAGATTACTCTATCCAGCAAAGATATCATTTGGAATGGAAGGGC
Organism: Furipterus horrens; assembly: GCF_987537825.1. Classification (NCBI taxonomy): domain Eukaryota; kingdom Metazoa; phylum Chordata; class Mammalia; order Chiroptera; family Furipteridae; genus Furipterus; species Furipterus horrens. The sequence continues at coordinate 145,828,353 of NW_028327173.1, forward strand.
AGATGAAGTGCTTCCGAGACAAGGTGAAGCTAAAGGAGTTCATCATCACCAAGCCATTATTATATGAAATGTCAAAGGGACTTAAGAAAAAGAAGATCAAGACTATGAACACTAAAATGACAACAAACTCACAACTATCAACAACTGAATCTAAAAAATAAAAACAAAATCCAACTAAGCAAACCAGAATAGGAACAGAATCATAGGTATGGGGATCATTTGGAGGGTTATCAGCTGGGAGGGGGGAGGGGGAGAGATGGGGAAATGATGCAGGGATTAAGAAGCATAATCAGTTGGTACAAAATAGACAGGGGTATGTTAAGAATACTGTAGGAAAGGGTGAAGTCAAAGAACTTATATGCACGACCCATGGACATGAACTAAGGGGGTGGGATTGCTGGAGGGAAGGGGGAATACTGGGCAGAGGGGAGCAAAGGAGAAAAAATTGGAACTACTGTAACAACATAATCAATAAAATATACTTTAAGAAAAGCATTCTATACATTGGTCATTCCCACATTTCCATCTCTATTCCTATTTACTTCTCAAGTATTGCCTGTGGAGTGTGTGTGTGTGTGTGTGTGTGTGTGTGTGCACATGCATGTTTGTGTATGTGGCATGCACACATGTGCATGCATCTGCTGAGTTGGCAGACTGAAAAGTCTAGTGCGTTTTGGGAAAAACAATATATAGTTGGCAACAACATATTTGATAGAAAAACTCTCTTCTTTGTGCATAAAAAGGAGGAAACATGTTCCATATTAAAAGAATGGTACATATAATTTTCATCCCAGCTGTAAATAAAATTACTCCACTGTGGTTAGAAGAAAAAGTCTCACTGCCCTGGGCCTCAGAAACAAACAACAATAACAACAAAAAGTCACCCTCCCCTCCCAAAACCCCCCCATGGTATCAGATGCCCTTTTCCTTCAAGGACAACTGTCCAGGGGCTAGAGAGACTGAAGCTTGACCTTAGGAACTCATGGATATTTCCTCTGTTAACTGAGCATATGAATTGACAGTCCAAGACAGTGACTTTCCTGTGAGGCAGTCACAGGGGGCTTTCTTTCAGAAGCAGAAGGATCCAGAAGCCATACACTCTATGTCCCCTCCTGCTTCCTTTCAGCCAACACTGTATTGAATCCCTCCAAGCATGACTGTTAGTTGCGATTATATTTTTTCCTATCTTCAGATTCCAGAGTCCTGGCAGGAGTGTGATGGTGCTGATGTCCATTCCTCCTCACACTGGTAGGCTCATGGCTCTCCATTACCATCTTTGCCACAACATCAGCTCAGCCAAGACATGTGGAGTTCTATAGGCAAGGAAAGGCTCTGCACACAGGCTGGTCTTCTCTTGGCTATTTTAATCCAAAACAGTTATGACTAACTTCTCTGTGCTGGGAACTGTGTTGGGTGCTGGAGAGACCATGTGAAAGAGGAGGCTTCTTCCTGCCAGATATTCATTCATTAATTCATTATACATTTTCTTTGGCCTTCTTTCCATGTAACAGACAGTGTTCTTGCTCCTGAATAATATGGCAGTAAACAAAACTAAAAAAAATTGATGTCTTCATGGAACTTACATTTCAGTGAGGAAAGAGAGATAATAAATGATAAGCAAATAAGTAAAATATATCAGGCTGTGATAATCTTTTTGATGCATCATCTTGGTTAGACTGTAGTCCCCAATTATTGAATCCAACACTAATCTGGATGTTGCTGTGAAGGTATTTTGTAGGTGTGTTTCAAGTCCATATTTAGTGTAAGAGAGATTATCCTAGAGAAAGTGGGTGGGCCTGATTCATTCTGCTGAAAGACCTTAAAAGCAGGGCTGAGATTCCTCTGAAAGGAAAAGAAGTTCATTTGTAGGCAGTGGCTTACAACCCATGGCCTTCCTGTTGACCTGTCCTGTGTACATTGATTGGACTTATTTAGGCATCCCACATGAGTGCATAAGCCAATCCCTTGCAATTAACCTCTTATAGTATCTTCTGTTGTTTCTGCTTCTCTGGCTGCAACCTGACTTATACAGTTCTGTGAAGAAAAATAAAGCAGGCAAAGGGATAAGCCTGGTTGGTGACATGAATATACAGATAATTAAAATGCAATTTATACCTGTTAGCATAGAGTTATGAACAAAAAGCTAGAATAATATGGTAGCAGTAGTAATTATTTTACTAGTATAGAAAATTTTGTTTTGGAGAAAGAGGGAGTATAACTCAAAATATTTGGGATTTTAGGCAATTTATTTTTCTGAGCCTTTTTGAATTTTGTAATGTCTAAAATAGTAATGCCAACTTTATATGTTCATTATACAAATAAGATCTGTATTATATATAAAGCAACAAGCACCATGCCTACCACATAATAAATTCTATTCTTGTTCTTTTATTTTTTTAAAGCCCTCCTAATACCAACAAATATTTATATCTGGTGTGAATATCATGTTAATTCAGCATTATCTTGACATTATGTTTCCCCATGCACCTGTGGTAACACATACCTGAGGGCGACAGGTAGTGAAGTCTGCTCAATGCATGCATTTATTGGGATTATGTAGGTTGATGAACCCAAGAAGATAGTAAACCGGGAATTACATATGGATGGAGGAGAATTAGGTTTAACTGAAAAATCCAATCTACTCCATTTCCCCTTACTACCTCAAAACTTTCCACAACTCTCTATTAAGTCTGCAAAGAAATATCTAGCTTCTTTTTAAATATCTTCAAAATAATCAAAAGGCTGCATCATTGAATAAATTCTGCTTCTTTGAGCTTTCAACTCAGATCTCTTGTGCATGACTTCTCCTTGTCAAGAGCTTCGGACATTTGACAAGGAGAAAAGAGGTGAGGAGGAATATTCTTCTGTAGGATATATTTCAAATTGTAGATGCTGGTTGTGTTTTACACTTTTGGCAGTGAAAAAATGCACAGGAGTCCACTACTGTGCTTGAAATAGTCTATGTTCATATGCACAGCCCTCCTTTCTCTGCTTAACTGAGCAGAAATCCTGACGTCCAGGTTGATTTGATTTATCCCTGAGGAAGGTGCTACATTACTCAGTGCTGTAGTTCATTTGAAATAGGATGGACTTCCAAATTTCTGGTGTCTTTCAGGGCTACTTTCAATAAAAAAGAGGTATACAAGGCAGAAGTTGCTGTTTCCAGTCCAATTCAGCGTTATCATCGAATGGCAAGGGGTTACATTCCCACATGTTTAAAAAAAAAAAAAAAAAGAAAGAAGAAGAAGAAAAGAAGAGAAGAAGGAGGAGGAGGAGGGGGAGGGGGAGGGGGAAGGGGATGGGAGGGGGAGAAGGAAAAGAAAAGAAGAAGAAAGAGAAGCAGCAGCTAGAATGAATCTTCAGTCCAAGCATTTTTTGGTCCCACCATGTGCTAACCAAAATCTAGGTAGTAGGGACACATGAATGAACAAGTCAGGCAAGCTCCTAGTTTCACGTAGGTTGCTTTACTAGTAGGATGTCTAAATGGAATAAGTGACATTTATTAGGCACTTACTAGATGCAAGTTCTCTATCTGGGTAATCAAATGTGGGGCAGCCCAAAAAAGGGTAACTAGTGATGTCCCTCCAGACTGGAGGAGGCTTAGGATGAAGAGCCTGATGCAAGGGGAAATAAGGGACACTAGTTCAGCTGGTGTTGTCAGTAGATGTCTGACAGATGTGACTCGAGCTGGAGACAGACTGGTTCACAGTGAAAAGAGTAGGTGAGAGCAAGTGTTTAAGAAGCTGAAGCTGGGCAGAGTATTAAGGCAGATTTCTGTCTTGGGGAAACAAGACTCAGGTAGTTGCTTTAGGTTCCTAAGGAGTTAAACAAATGACTGGATCCAGTGCCTGGTGCATAGTATGAGCTCAGGAAATATTTACTAAACAAATAAAAGTACAGAATACAAATTTGCAACAGATGTGATCGATATTCACATTGCAACCACTGAACAAGAGCTTGGAAGCATTCTCATTAGGGTCAGAATTTCATCCAGGGCTTCAGGGAGACCTGTGGTCTGAAGGGGAAGTTGCCTGAGCCCAGTGTGGGAATTGGTGAAGTTTGTAGGAAGGCTGGTTTTGACTGGAGTGACATCTGGCCCGCTCTTTGGTTTAACAGGCATCATCCCTGCCACCCTGCTTGGATATACTTCAATACCACTACTAGTGGGATCAGACATTTGAAGGGATGTCAGGATTATAGCAGCTGTTTCTAGCACTGTCTGTTATTCCTGTTTCTACATTATAATATAGCTTCAGATGAAATGAAGAATATTTGAAGAAGACTTTTGGGCAAAGCCAGAGTCTGTTGAAGTCTAATTCAGCTTCTCTATTAATTTTGCTCATTGGGTCAATGTCTCCTTACCAAATATCTACGTCAATGCTATCACTTACTCCTGCCCATCACTGAGAAATCTCTCAACTTTGGGTCAGGAAAAGATTACATATTATATATATATATAGTTTAACCATATTAGTATGTGGTGCTGACCCTGAAGAGCTTCAGTAGGAAGAACATGGTGAGCAGCTGACAGCAAGGGTGAGCCCAGAAGCCAGGGCAGAGACTGTCCCTTCTGCCATTCTTTACACTGCCCCTTCGTGTGAGTAGTGCCAGGTCAATGCATATTATATAAAGATGGAAGGAATAAAATGGTGGACTCTGTACCAGCTGAGGGCTGGGAGACAGGCCCTGGCATTATCAGGAGTTCCTCACTGGGTAGGTAGGAAGTTGGCATAGGCTCAGGTAGAAGGAACACTAACCTGTAGGAGACATTGTTAATGGACTATTTTCTTTGTATGAGCTCTGGGCTACATATTTATGTACATTACTTCCCTTTTTCCTCACATAGCTCTGGGGGGTATGTGTTCAGATGCCCGTTTTTCAGATGAGACAGCTGAAGCTTAGCAAAGTCAGCTAAGTTATTTAAGAAGTGTGCCTGCCACATGGTAGGCACTCCATAAATGCTTCTTAAATTAATAAATGAATGAATAAGGCCACACTGCTGGTAAGTAGCAGATGTGAGACTTGCACTCAGGCTGACTTGAAGACAGGACTCTTGCTAGTATTTTTCCTCCAGGGTTTTACTTTTGCAGACAGCAAGGAGGCTACTGGAATAATGTTTGGCAGCTCTGTTTCTAAGCAGGGGACTGTCTGTCTTCTCCCTTAAGTAAACCCAGCTGCCAGAATACACTGGTAGAGTTATGTTAGCAACCAGGAGTAGCCAGCTGCCTACCGGTTATCTACATGAAGGAATGCTGTTTTGCTATTTCCCTCTGACTTGATACTGAAATTGAAACGGGGAAGGACTCCAAGTACAACATAACCTGCAGGAGATGGGGGTACCCTCACAGTATCACACTGAGAAGCTGCTGAGAACACGGTGAAACCACTCTTCTGATGGATTAGGAGTACTTTCTCACCCAAAGCCAGTGGCCACATCTGCTGGGCACACACCATGGTCAGCCTGAGTTGACTTCTTACACATGTGGGCCCAGAGCAGGAGTCCAAAAGCCACTTCCACTGGGAAAGCTGAGCTCACATAACATAAACTTTAGAAAAGTTGGGAAACCAAGACTCCTGGATAGAGATGTGCCTTTAAAGACAGTCTTCCAGGAGGTCTTTTATAAATAAGCACTGTGACTTCAGGAACAGAAGAGCATGCCCCACCCTTCACCCCAGAGCTTAGGACATTGCATGCCGGGGGCCTGGGTCAAGCAGGGAAATCATATTCTGCAGTCAGGGCAGCATGTCAAAATGAAGAGGTAAATCTTCTATTGGTTCCTCCCATTTCCCTAAAGTATATTCTGTGAAAGAGGCGTCAGTGTTTCTGATTTCAATATGATATAGTTCTGATTTAGACAATCATATGACCTGAGACTGATGAGTCATTCTGTGAAATTGGGCTCAGAGGGAGCTGCCTGCAAAGGAACCCTCCCACTTACTAGGGGATTTGGAAAACAGGGAAAGTAGTGGCTGCTGGCTGAGGGGCCATGGGAAACCTAAACACAGTGAAGAGTCCCAAGAAGTCAACAGACTCTGGCCCAGGGACATTCCGGCCACCACCAGGGGCCTAAAGGAATAGGTAATATTGTTTCAAAATGTACATGATGAGTTTATTTGGGGCATGTGTGATGTCCCTTAGGCTCACAACCAGGGATGATGATGGATAAACTCAGGGCAGAGTTCTCATTCTCTTTGTTTTCTTCAGCCATTTTGTCTGAACTTTCTCTGAGACACTGATAAAGCTTCTTTCAAAGATGGAGATAATCATCACCCACCAGCATTTAAAGATCTGATTTGCTTGTTATCTACTGTTTCCTGGGACCTCTGGTCTATTTTATCTGCCTGCAGGGTCTTCGTTTTCAAATGTCTTTCATATCTAATCTCCAGTCCAGATCTTGAAATATCTGCTCCAACAGAATGTATGCCCAACAGCTTAAACTTGATATTCTCAACACATTCTCACTGTCTCTCAAAACATGCTTCCACTGTGTTCCCTACCTCAGTGAATGGCACCACTTACCTAGCATTCAAGTCTGAAATGAACCACACTGGACTTCTTCCTTGCTCCCACATCAGCCACTAAGGCATGGTTGATTTTAACTTATTAACATCTCTTGACCTGTTTCCTCATGTCTAAACTCAGAACTACTACCTGAGTTCAAGCACTCATCATTAAAAAAAGTTAGGGCAGCAGGGTGGGGATGGGCAGGGGGGCTTGGACTAGTAAATGGTTTCCTAAATGTCTCTCTCCAGCTCTTCCATGTGGTCAGTCAGGAAGAGTTTTCTGAGTTTCGGACCTCATGTCATTCCTCTGTTTACTGATCTGCTCGTTTGAATGACATTTGAGGTCTGTCATGCTCAAGTCTCTGCTTCTTCCTCAGATTCCTTTCCTGCCTCTTCCCAATGGGCTCCCAGGGCACACATCCCATGTTCCACCTGACTCACTCTCCCCACAGTGGCCAGCTTGCAGATATCTCCGTGAGTTTTGAAACCTGGTCCTTTTTCTGTCGGAACAAATCAATTCATTCATGCAAGCTGATTTCATCGACAGCCTTCCTGATTCTTACTTCCAGACACAAATAAGTGTGTTCTTCTACAAACTGTTTTCTAACACCACAACACTTCCAACACCAAATGTGTGGGATTTTTTTTCTCAAACAAACTTATTCTTCACCTCTCCAGACACCAACCAGATGTTCTACAATTCAGTTCACTTCTCACATGACCTGCTTGGAGTTACTGCAGAGCCCACAGTGAAGGGCTCCGTCCCACAAGGCGAGCCCCACTTCAGAGCTCAGTCGTAGTCACCAGGCTCCCATACAATCACCTACTGATATAAACTGGAGTTCACATGACCCCCTCTTTGGGTTGGATAACTTGCTTGGATGGCCCATAGACCTGGAGAATCACTTACTTACTAGTACTGGTTTATTAGAAAGGATACACCTCAGGAATAGCTAAATGGAGGAGATGAATAGGGTAAGTGGAGGGGGCGGGGGCACGGAGCTTCCATGCCCTCGATGGGCGTGTTCAAGAAATGCTCAGGGAATGAGTGCAGGGATGAATAACCTCCCTCTACGGGCCCGTTTAAAAAGAGAGGCTCGCATTTTTGTCTTGAAAAATCCTAACTAAACAACACTGTGAACTTTTTGACATTGAAAATCAATCTTTGCTCCTCTCTGCCCCAGTCCTTGGAGAATTTGGAATCAGAATCTTTCATAGCTGTGTCAGAGCACACATGTGCTGAATGTTTAGGGATAAAGTTTTCTCTTATAATAGCAAAAAACCTCATGTTTTGAAAAGACATTCACAGGATTGCCTCCCCTCACCAAAATCATCTTCCACCTGTTACTCTTTGTTCAAAAGAGGATATCGCTGAAAGTAAAGAGCCGGAAAAAACACCAGCCCTCTGCTATATTCACATAGTCTTTATACCGGTAGCTTGTTTTTAGAGACTTCTGGGAAGAAGACTACAGTGAGTGATTTGTTTAATGGTGAGGACTAAATGTTGGACCCCATTCTTTGGTGCTGTTTTTTGGGAATCTGGAAACTAGTGGGCCACTATAGCATTCTTATAACCTCAAAGCAGGGGGAAATTATTTTAAGTATCAAATATCTAGAAAATGCTTTGGTTACACATTGATGATGACGTTGAGACTTCAAGGCTTCTGGCGTGATACGGAGCAGGCAGAGAAATTCTTCATCTGAGCTCATCCTTCTTCCCTGAGTCACTCCTGTCCATACTCTTCAAGAAAAGCCTGAGAATGCAGATGTTGGCTCTTCCTGTGCCTCAGTAAACAAAAAAAATAGAGATAGGGCCCCAGGATGAGTAGAAGAAAACGTCAGCAGAAACGAAGGAAAGGAAACAATGTTCATGGTTGGATTCATCAATGTGATAACCATGTGGCTTAGTCAAGACCAAAGCAGAGATTCTTCTTCTTCTTCTATTTTTTTGCTGTCTCTCTCTCTTTTTAAAAGATGTCTATAAATCTTGTCAGAAAACAATCTTCTCTACTTCTTTTTGGCCCCAGCTGCTGCTCCTCCTCTGTGTTTTCTCCAGTGGCTCTCTCCTATTTAGCTGCTTGTGTCTCCTTCCCTAAATGCCTCTCACCCCACTCAACCAGGCTCTTGCCGATGCCCGCAGTTACATAAGCCTGGTAATTGGTTTTAAATCTGGTCTGAAAACTACACCCCCAAAAGCGGGGTGTACCCTCGGCTGCCTGCGGTTATCCAAGAGTCTGCTACAAGGGAGCGTTACCTCGTTTGTGAAGACAAAATAAAAACCGCTTGGCTCAGTGTTGGATTCTGAAGGAAATAGCTGGGCTGGGTGACTCAAAGAGTTTGCGTTTTCTGGCTTCTGCTTTCATAACAAAAGCACCATTTTAGCCACCTGAACTTAACTGACTTCAGCTTGTTATTAGGGAGGCTTATGGGGCTTAAGCAGCAACAAAGGGCTCATCTATGTTTGCTCAGATGAGAGAGGAGTGTGTACCCTGGGAGTCCCAGTCCAGGGTCATCCATTATATGGAGTAACAGGAAATTGTACCCTTACTGAACAGCTGCAAACCCAGATATCCAAATCTGAGACAGTTACCCATCAAGTGGCACTACCAGACATTCCTATTTGATTAAAAAGTATTGTATTTCGCATTCTTTTACTCAGTAAAACATCCTAGATCAATCTCCTTTATTTTCCCAACAGCCACCTAGAATACCTCAATTCTTTCCAAATATTCAGCATCTCTGAATTACTTAATAACATTCGGTGTATTAATAACCTCCTAATTTTATGTAAAATTTTAGAATATGAACAGTTTCAAACAATAAAAACAAAATAACATATTAAAACATTTACTGAAAACAGTTCTTTTATTTTATAATCTTTTACTATGGAATTTTTGTGCAGTTTAAAGACAAAATACTTGTCATGAGTCTTTGGTCTTCCTGATGTTCTTGAGTTTTATGGGACGATTTCTCACTGGAGTGTTTAAAGCTTTTTCAGAACATGGATTGGGAAGGATATCATCGTTCTAACTGATTCAAAATGGGAAATAGTAGCAGTGATTTCAGAACACACTGTTTGCTTGTATTTGCCCCAGAAAGTGCAGCATTTGGATGTGGAGCTTAAAAGGTCCAGCGGAGCCATTAACTGTTTTCTGAAGAGTGAAGAAAATCTTCAGGCTCTGGGGAAGAGCCATTGGACAATCAAGTCCTTGCCCTTATGGTCAGCCAATTTAAGAAATCCCAACTATTTATCTTCAATCTTAATCCTGACACCTTGACTCTAAAAAAGAATTAGATGGTTCATGATACTGAATTAATTATTGGGATATGTTATTTCTAAAAGTCCCTTGAAATCACTATTATTTGTTGTTGGCATTAGAGTCATAAAACAATATTTTCAACTCATTTGTCATTTCAAAAATGTTTATGAGTATTTTTCTCCTCAACAGCAGAATATTTAAGTATTAAAAAACAATATTTATATCTGGCATTCATTTCTTTGAAGTGTTCTCAAAAGAAGTACATTCAGTGCCTGAAAGTAGATAGCATTGAATATTCTCACCATTTTCATCAACGCTAAGTGAAGATCAGGAGATTTTTTTCTTGGCCACTGATTATTTATATATGTTTCACATAAAGCAAGAGTCATTTAAGTGAAAAAAGTTCTAATTCTGAAGCCTGGGTTTTCAATGACTAAAATACAGGAATTTGTCATGCACTTCTCCCTCAGGTGAGAACCCTATCATGCTAAATGTTGAGCATACTTACATGTCTGTGTTTTATATTATCTAATTAACTTTTTCTACAATGCATGCCATGGATATTAGGCAACATGTGATACAAGTCATTTGCAAAAGTAATTTTTTCCATTAATTCTGATTTTTTTCTGAATACAGCAATAGTAATTATCTTTGTGGCTGGCTCTGTACATTTCTTACTAATAGTACTGGTTCAATTTTTTGTTTTGCTATGACTGGTGCAACTGTGGAAGGCATATGTAGATTCCATGCCTTTAGTAAGTTACCTAATTTTGAAATGAAGAGTATTATTTTGCATTTTTATTGGAAAAACTTCATTTATTTTGCAGAGAAGTTTTTCTGCTGTATTTAAAAAATGTTACAAAAATCTTGGTGCTTTCATGCCCTTAGTTTGACTGAGTCTAAGGACTGAAAATTCACATGGGACAAGTGGATCACACATTTATTAAAATTAAATGTCTGAAAATTCATTGTCATTTTTCCCGCTCACACATTTCTTGTTTGAATGCTTGGGCAAACCGTCATTCCCATTGCTTAATTTGATTAACAGCTTCAATTTTCTATTTACTTAAGCACTGATAAGTCTTATTCACTGATTTATATACAAAGTAATTGAGTTGTAGTATTTGTTTGTATTTTTATCACATTTATTTACTTATTTTTAATCCTCAGTTGAAGATATGCTTATTGATTTTTAGAGAGAGAAAGAGAAACATCAATCAGGTTGCCTCCCATATGCACCCCAACTGGGGATCAAACCCGCAGCTTGGTATGTATCTTAACTGGGAACTGAATCCGCAACCTTTCGGTGTATGGGATGACACTTCAACCAATGGAGCCACCTCATCACAATATTTAAACTTCATTTAAATCATAATTATTGGGTTGGCCAAAAGTTAGTTTTTTTCCATAAGATGGCTCCAGTAGCACTTAGTTGAACTTCATTTGAAACAATTTTGTTAGATTGTATTGTGACAACTGTTGTATCAACATGCATTTTTTAAAAAGGTACCAAGATTGGTGAATATTTATGTAGCCATTTTAATATTGAAGATGAAAGAAAGTAAGCAACATTTTCAGCATATTATGATTTATTATCTCAAGAAAGGTAAAAACACAACTGAAATGCAAAAAGGATTTCTGCAGTGTATGGAGGTGCTGTGACTGATCAAACGTGTCAAAAGTGGTTTGCCAAGTTTGTGCTGGAGATTTCTCGCTGGAGGATGCTCCATAGTCAGGTAGACCAGTTGAAGTTGATAGTGATCAAATGGAGACATTAACTGAGAACAATAAACATTATACCACACAGGAGATAGCTGACATATTCAATATATCCAAATCAATAAAGTTATTGGAGAAAATAAAAAGTGTGTCTTTTATTTTATGGATAAAAACCACACAGACATTTTGGCAAACCCAATACCTTTGTGTATATGTATGTGTGAATTGGGGATGTAACAACATAATAGTGATATTAAAAAAAAAACATAAATAATGTGTTGTTTAAAAATAAATGGATACACAATGTGTATACATGAATGTTCATAGTAGTTTTATTTGAAATAGCCACTGAAAAGAATTCAAGGGTCTATCAACAGGCTAATGGATAAGCAAATGCAGTTCCAATGGATAATATTGTACTTAGCAACAAAAAGACTTGACTTACTAATGCACACAACATAGGGGAATCTCAAAATCATTATGCTGAGTGAAAAAAACTAAATTTAAAAAGAATACATACTGTATGATTTCATCTATATGGAATTCCAGAAAATGTAAATATATAGTGACAGGCTTTCTGTCACCATACATTTATGGAATATATATAGAGATGGACTGTTAAAGGGCAGGAGGGCATTTCTGGAGGTGATAGAAATAAGATTTTGATAAGGCAATTTGGATAGCAATTTTTTTACATTTTTTCAGTTAAGGGTCTTATTTTGTGTGTCTTGGATATAAAGTTATCCACAAAGTTCCTATAGCTTTATTTGGTCTTGTTTATGTTTACAAGATGGCCCCTTGTAGTACAGGCTTCCCCTGCTAGGTGAGTTTTCTAGAAACCCATCTGTATCAGTGTACTAGCTGGTGTTGTTGTGAGAGGCTGCATTCAGCTTCAATGAAGTTTTTTTTTTAAGACTTAGTGCATTTGCCCATTTCATGATGGGGAAATTTACAAACACACCTGTCCACACCACACTGAGTGTTCAGCAGTTTTCGACCAAAAATGGCATGCCTGCCATATCCCACCCTCCCTATTCACCTGATCCCACCATGAGCAACTTTTTTTTTTGTTTCCTGAGATGAAAAAAGTTCTCAAAGGGAAACATTTTGCCGATGTGGAAAGGGTGAAACAAAAAACAGAAGAAGCAGAAAAAGGCATCAAAATCGATGAGTTCAAAAACTGCTTTGAGCAGTAGAAAATATGTCTCAATAGGTGTATTGCATCGAATGGAGAGTACTTTTGAAGGTGACTGAAGTTTAAATACGTAAGAATAAATACACAATTTCTTATAAATAAATTTTGTATTTTGGCGGGTCCCCCCTCATATAGTTTCCTTTTATTTCAGGGGTTATTTTAAAATTTAAGTTCTATTGGTTCAGAATAGTATTTCCTGATACTTCAGTTGACAAACTAAATTCCAAAAAGTAATTAATTACTTAACTAAAACAAACATATTAAACAATTGTCATAAGATAAAATTGGGGGCACGCAAACAAAATTTTACAAAGGGATCTCTACTTACTATAGAAAATGTTCTTGATTTGTTTGGGTTCTTTAATATCGCCACATGACTTTTAAGTTTTCTTGGGAAAGACAGCAGTTACAAATGGTTCCTGAGCAAGGTGGTGCATCCTTCCTCCAAAATAAAATTGTATATATTACAGTCAGGAGAGAGAAAGTAAACTATTTGTAAATTGTAAAGTGTGTTTCTTTATCCAGAAATGGTGTGATTGGTCACTGTTTTAACATTTCTGTTGGAGACCAGAGCAGCACTTCCTTGAAATTCCTTTCTGTATTAGTCAGAAAAAGTTACACTAACCTGAAATAAAACAACAGCCACATAAAACAACAATGATAACAACTCAGGGAATATATGCACTGAAGATTGCGTGGCAGGGAGTGGGTGAGGGGGAGATGTTCTAGACTATTCTCTCTAAGGGAATCAGAATGAGGGAGGTTCACCTTCTTTGTCAAGATTTTATTGACTTCTTTTTATAAAGAAGGAAAGGGACAGCAAAAGAGAGGGAGAGAAAGTTCAATGTGAGAGAGAAACAGTGATTGGTTGCCTCTCACACAAGCCCCCAACCTGGGACCTGGCCTGAAACCCAGGCACATGCCCCGACCAAGAATTGAACCAGCGACCTTTTGTTTGTGGCATGATGCCCAACCCACTGAGCCACACCAGGGAGAGGTTCACTTTCAAGTTTTCACTGGTGAGATAGAAAAGGGGGAAGAGCTGGCAAATTGTGTGCATGCTATTAATGCTCCCACCCAAAAGTGACAGATTATACTCACTCATTTTTTCTTTTCTTTTCTTTATTTTTTAAAATAAACTTTACTTTTTAGAGCAGTTTTAAGTTTACAGAAACATTGGGCAGAAAGTAGTTTCCAAATAGTCCTTCCCCACTCCTATAGTGTCTTTTATTATTAATATCTTGCATTACTATGGTACATTTGTTACAATTGAGGCATTATTGTTAACTAAAGTCCATAGTTTTACATTATTATTAACTGAAGTCCATAGTTTAATGTTAGGGTTCACTTTCTGTGTTGTACATTTTATGGGTTTGACAGGTGAATAATGTCCTGCATCCACCATTATAGTCCCATACAGAATAGTTTCACTGCCCTAAAAATGCTCCGAGCTCATCTGTTTATCCTTTTCCCTTCTCCCCTCCCCTAGGCAACCATTGACCTTTCACTGACTCCTCTTCCAGAATGTCATGTAGTTTGAATCACACAGTATGTAGCTTGTCAGAGTGGCGTCCTTCACTTAGCAATAAGCATTTAAGTTTTCTCCATGTCCTTTTTTGATTTGATTTCTTTTTGTTGCTGAATAATATTTCATTGTATGAATATACTACAGTTTATAATCCTCACTCATATATTATTGACCAAAGTAAGCCATATAGTGACCCTGTTTTAGGGGAGCAGGGAACAGGAGTCCAGTCATGTGCTTGGAAGACAGAAAACTGGAAATATTTTGTGAACTGTATATTAACCTTCCAGCCTCAGTGTCTTGAATGTAGTAAAAATGTTATCATGCTCACCATTGAATCTTCTTTACATGAGGTTAAGAGAGTTTAAATTTAATGATAGCTTGAACACAATTACTACCATGAGGAAAGTAATAAAAAAGACCAGAACACTTCTTTTAAAGAAGTGCACAGAACGTATTCTCAACGAGTGACTGTAGACTGTCCACAAACCCCTCTGTATCTGCCCCGAAGACCACGTGAGCAACAGTGCCTGTAGATTCCTAAAAGAATCAACTGTATGTAGTGTGATCTTAGAATACCACTTAGCATGATCTTGGATAGAAACAAATATAATAGTAAATCAGTCAAAGGCCAGTGTTTCTAATAATATAGGGAACTGTAATGTTGAAAATGCAAAAGAGAAACACGGAGATCTTATGTAGGTAGCAATTTTAGGAAGCGACCACTCCCCTAGCATGGAGGCAAGAGAGGGAAGAAGTTATGGTTACTGGGATCTAGAAGCTTGGTGGAGGGCCCTGCAGTGCCCAGAGCTGAAAGCCAGAACCAGGAGGGGTGCTGCCTGTCTGGCTGGCACAGGAGTCTTGGGAACTCAGAGGAGGACCCGCGGGAGCAGGGACTCAACATCTATGAGGGGGCATCGACCCGCAGATGCTGTCACTGAAGGAGTGAGTTGAGCCTGGTTCTGGGAATGAATAAGAAACTGAAAACTGGAACTAACTGCTGCTGGGGTGGTTGCCCACAAGACCAGGAAGAAAACAGGAAGGAGCAAGTCCCTTCTTCTCCTTCCTGCCTTCCAGTCTCTCTAGTGCCTCCTTTTGACCGAACTTAATGGAGATCCCGCTGGTAAAGCAGAAATGGCGTTTGCAGAGGCCCAGCCCCAGCATCACAAGGCCAAGAAAGAAGGCTGAGTTTGGCGCTTAGAGATGAAATAGCTTAATAATCAACCCAGACAGTAAACAAATTTTTGACTAGTCCCTGTGTCTTATGCTAAACATCTTCTGCTCATTTTAGCTAAAAGATTCAAAGGAAGAGGTAGGTCAGAGGAAAAGTAAGATCCAGTAAAGGAAGGACCTAAATGCTTCCTTTTTTGGTAACTGTAAACTAATAGGATCATCCCTTCAATCTATTCAGAAACTCCATTGAGCTATTGATTTGTTGTTGTTACTGAGTAAAAAGATAGTCTGGGTTTTCAGCTCTGGCTTCAAGTACCTAAAAACTCCCTGGAGGCATGTGCCCCTGGGAAACAACAGCTCTACAACTGCCTTGGTTTCTGCAGGGAATACATTTCAAGTTTCAAGTCATGAAATTCATCTAAAAAATCAAGGCACTCATCGACTATCCTTCTTTCTCTTTCTTTATTCCTTCCCTTTCTCACTTATCATTTTATTAATTTTCTCTCCCTCCCCAACCCACTCCCATTTTTAGATTCTTTTCCTTTCTCTTCATTCCACTCCTCTACTTTGCATGACACAACCTACTCTCCCTGGCTGGCAGTATAGTGTGGCTGAAAGAGCATGACTCCTGTATGAGAAAGGCCAAGCATTAAATCCTAATTCTGATGCTTGTTTTATGATCTTAGGTAACATTTTCATTTTTCAAATATGGGAAATAATAATAGCTAGAATTTATGGATCTTGTAAGAAATTAATGAGGGAACATAAGGTCTGCCCGGAAAAAGTCCAGCCACTATTACTATAATGAGAAGAGTTTGCGCAACATCGATGTAACCTGGCAGCCAAGGAGAGTGGACCGGAATGAGCATGTGTGAACAATGACAACTTCACTGTCCCAGTCACTGGGGTTGGTTGATACCACCATTGAGCGAACATGTATCCTATGTGGCCATTCCATTCAAAATGACTGAGCGAGTAGAGCAATAACTCTGCATCAAATTTTGTGTTAAGCTTGAACATTCTTCCGCAGAAGCTATTCCATGATTCAGAAGGCTGCAGCTATGGGCAACTGATGATTAGCAGCTTCATCATACAATGTTCCTGCTCATGCATCACATCTCATGCAGAGTTTTTTTGGCACAACATCAAATCACCCAGGTGACTCAGCCCTCCTACAGCCCAGATTTGGTACCCTGTGACTTCTGGCTTTTCCCAAAACTAAATTTACCTTTGAAAGGGAAGAGATTTTAGACCATCAATGAGATTCAGGAAAATACAGTGGGGCAGCTGATGGCAATTGGGAAAACTGTGTGAGGTCCCAAGGTGCCTACTTGGAAGGTATCAGAAGTGTCATTGTCCTGTGTACAATATTTCTTATATCTTGTATATTCTTCAACAAATGTCTCAATTTTTCATATTACAGGGCTGGATACTTTCTGAACAGACCTCATATGTTATATATGTAGTACCCTATAGATAATGGATACTTGATAAATATCTGTTTTCATCTCTCCTTAACTGTACCTTTTTAAAAAGATACTATTTATTTATTTTTAAAGAGAGCAAAAGGGAGGGGGAGAGGGAGAAAAATATCCATGTTGCCTTTCACACGCACCCACAACCGGGGACCTGGCTCACAAAACCCTGGCACATTCCCGGTAACCTTTCAGTTTGCGGGATGACACCCAACCCACTGAGCCATACCAGTCAGAGCTTAAGTGCACCTTTTAAAAGACAACTTAATTCTTTTCATACATCTGCTGCAGGGCCCTTGGTTATGGAATTAATGTAGACTCAGCTTTAGTTTTTCTCCTGCAATACTGAATAGATTATCTTAATCTGACCATATTTCACTGAACTCATTCTTTCTGTCTTAATTGGAAGCTGGAAAGGTTCAAAATTCAGTTAGTGGTTGTCAGAATTACTGAGCTGGCATAGCTTGACTAAAACAGGGGAAAGTTTACAGCATAAGGGAAAGAAAGCACCGACCAGGTCTGGGCTGCCCTGGCTGGAACCAGTGGCTGGGATCACCAATGACTCAGATGGAAGGATCAAGTCCTAAACTGTCATCCACTTGCATTCTGTGCCAGAACCAACCTTCAGATACCACTCATCGTCATGTATAAACTTGCTCTGGAGCTGGAAAGTGGCCACCAAGGGCACAGGAGGGTGGAAATAACATTTTCCTCTGTCCTCAGTGTTATGACACCTTGCTGGTTATTTACCTTTTAGTCCCTTGGAACCCTTAACTAAAAGTAGTTGCAAAGTCAGCCAGCCAGCAAACTAATTGCCTTCTGAGCCAAGCAACGTTGAAGAATTTACAAGTTGTTTTCTCTTCTGTCCACTGAGTGCTGGCTGGTGCGAGCCTAGCCCTGCATCTTGAAACAGTGCTTCTCCTCTTCATGGCTTAGGTTCCATTTGCTGTCAGAATTTCAGGGAGTCAGTGATACCTCACTGAGGAGTGGAGGGGTCTCCTGATGCCCCCATCTTTCCCCTGGAGTGCAGTGGTACCATTGGCCATGGCTAAATGAGAGGGGAAATTGTTTCTTTTATTCTTATGAGCCCTGCAGGTGTGATTTTTTAAAATGGTCTAGGAACCAAAGGGGGATTTCCTACTGTGGTGAATCTTTGTGATTTCAGAGTCTTATGCTCCACAGTGGAGGTGTAGGGAATGCTCATTCTAAAGAGTAGAAGGCCAATTTAAATGAGGGGCCACTTCCTACTGGGGAGAGAAGGAAGATCATGCATGGCAGGTTATCAGCTGGTATGCACAAAAATGAAGTTTACATGTTAGAGGATTCTATCAATTTAAGTAAAAAGAAAGAGTAAGTTGGAAGTTCCAGGATAGGTTCAAAAACTAAAAAATGTCATTTAAACCCAGGCCATTTCCATGTTTTTGCTTTTCCTTCCTCAAGTGTGGCCCCTCATGGTGGCAAGATGGTTGCTGCCACGGGGCCAGGCATCATGTCCTCACATAACTGCACCCGTGGCAGAAGCTTCAATTCAGACTTGTTTGATGTCAGACATGCCCACTGTGAAAATCCATTCAATTCACGCACAGGTTCAGGAGGGCTATGAATTCTGGCAGTCTCCCTCTTGGACTTGAAGTATGACAAGATTTATTTCTTACCAATGCCCTTTCTTGAGTAATAATATTTAATACTCATTGAGCACTTACTATGTTCCAAGCAAAACACGTTTATATGAACATTTTAGTCAATCTTCATAACAACTCCATGAGAAAGATAATATTATTATTATCCTCATTTTACAGATGAGGAAACTAAAGCTTAGAGCAGAGTTTTTCAAATTGTGGGTCTTAACCCATTAGGAGACCATGAAGTCCATTTAGCAAGTGAGCCATGACTAGCATTTATAAAAATTTGTACAGAATAGAATCAATCAAATAAATGGTAACTGCTTAGAAGAGGTCAAGAATTATTATTGTTATATTCAAATTCTCTTTCAGTTTATGAGTGTATGTGTATATATATGTATACGTATATGTGTGTGCGTGTGTATAGATAGATAATCTGTCCAGAAAGTATCCAGCCACGTGATACAAAAAATAGACATTTATTGAATATACAAGATACAAAAAACATTGTATATATGAGAGTGATGCCTCAGTCCCCTTCAAAGTACACAGCTTGGGACCTCACACAGTTCTCCCAATCACCATCAGTTACCTTGTTGTATTTTTGTGAATCTCATCAACAGTCTGAAATCTCCTCCCTTTCAAAGGTGATATCAGCTTTGGGAAAAGCCAGAAATCTCAGGGCACCAAATCTGGAATGTAGGGGGATTGAGCCACCTGGGTGATTTGATATTTCACCAAAAAACTCTGCACAAGACATGATGCATGAGGGGCACGTTGTTATGGTGAAACTGCCAATCACCAGTTGCCCATAGCTGCAGCCTTCTGAGTCATGGGATAGTTTCCGAGGAGGAATGTTGAAGCTTAAGGCAAAATTTGATGCAGATACATTGCTCTACTTGCTCAGTCATTTTGAATGCAACAGCCACACACTGCACATGCTCACTCAGTGGTGGCATCTACCACCCTCACTGACTAGTACTGTAAAGTCGTCATTGTTCACACATGCACCTTCTAATCCACACTCCTTGGCTGCCAGGTTACATCGATGTTGCACAAACCGTTCTCATTGTATTAATAGTGGCTGGGCTTTTTTCAGACAGACCTTGTATGTGTATGTATACATATAGTACTGTGTTAAATATATTTACTATGGATTACAGTTAAAAAACATTTGAAAGCCTACACTTTAAAGACTTTGAATGAGTTGCCCAAGATCAATGGTAAATTATGAACTTGTAATTTGAATCCATGCAGTCTGAGACCAGAACCTGGCTCTCAATCGCTCTGCCTTGCTGCCAAGTTAACTTAGAATGTAGTAAGCCCAAACTGGGGTATGAGTGTGGAGAGGGAAGGGTAGGATTGAGAAGCATCCAGAGAATGGATGAAAGGCACTGGACACTCTGAGAACTTCCTCTGTTTCTCTTTTACTAGATTCCAGGGTGCAAAGACTTTAGTAGTAAATGGACCAGTGAAGCTCTCAGGACATCTGCAGGTGAGGTGTGCCGAAGATTGCATTAGGCACGGGCTCTGGTTCCCCAGCACCAACCAGGTTGATGCCAGGAATAATTATTTATAGCTACCCCTTGTATTCACACATCTGTCTTGGTTTAAACAAAAATGTTATCTGCTTACTCTATTGATGAATGCCACTCCTATAAATAATTTTAGAGGGACAGGGGGCCTATACTGAGTTCTTTGGATGAGGAACATAGACCTGAGAGGTGAAGTTACATGCCAAGGTCACTTAAGAAACTGTGGTGAGCCTGAGCCAGACCCCAGAGCTGTGCCTCTCAGGCCTGTGCTTTCCACTAATTAATTTGTATCATGACTGTGGGCCTTTTAGAAGGGGGTAGACTGCAGAGTGGCAGGCATGGTATGCATGTGCCTTAACCTGGATGCTCATCTGAAAACCTAGGAGAAGATGCCTGATTTCTTCAGCATCAACTGTGAGCTCCCAGGTGGGGTGGGACTGTCTCATGGGAGTGTGGGGAAGTGAGAATGGAGAAAAAGGGAGTTGCATTGCCTCTGGGCTTATTTTTCTAAGCACAGGATGAAATTTTCTTTCAGGCAACATTTTTTTTTTTTTTTTTTTTTTTTACAAAAATAATTTGAGACTGTTTTCCAGGGCAAAATATACTGTGCAGTCTTTGTGCCCACAGCACCTGTAAGAAGGAGTTGAATCAGAGTTTTGTTCCAGGTCCTGAAAGTTTATGGTCCATTTAGCAGAGTTTAATGTTGGCAAACTTTGGTGTTTGCTTTAGTTTCTGAAAGTTGCTAACCATTCTCCATTCTCAGGGAGGAGAGTGGGCCTGGGGGGCAGGGCAGGGCCATAATAGGGCCAGCGTGGCCAGGGTGGGCAGTGTTTTAAGTGTACAGTCTTAATGGACCAGTGGACATTTCTGCCAGATGCTGTTAGCATGACTGGGCTTCGGCCTGGAGTCCTGGCATGCGGAGCTAAGCCTGTGGAAGTAAGGAAATCAAGGTGTTGCCTGAGCCTGTTTTTTCAAGTGTGGACTCTAATGTACAGCTGCAGCCACCAGAGCCAAACACATAATCCTGAAAAACGTAAACATTTGTCTATTTTGCTCAGCCCTGCTCTCCTTATTTTGTTACCATCTAAACCAGAAATGTCATGCCCTCAATGAATTTGGCAGGACAGGAAGATAGCTGGCCTTTGGCCTGGCTACCCAGACCCCATTTCTGGAGCTCTGACACTAGCATGTGGGCCCCCCCCATCATGTGTGAGACTCTGGACAAGAGGCCTAAAGTGTGTCACCTGTCCAGTTCTGTGCACTAGCAGTAAGTGACATTTCCTTGAGTATGAAATACCAACTGACTTCATTTTGGAGTTCTGGAACCAAATTTCTTGTCAGAAACACATAAAAACAAAGATTTCATAGACACATTACAATAATTATAATAATGTGCCAGAGGTAAGTCTCACACTCCTACCTCATTACTTTGTCCTTTTTCTTAATTTCCATTCTTGCCAGGGTCACTCAGAACCTTGATGCTTCATGCCTGGACTATGGCAAGAATCTCCCATCAATCTTTTTGCCTCTGGACTCTCTCTATTCCTCTTTTCTCCAAGAAAATCCACATCAGCCCTGGTTACCATAAAGCACAATCTCTCTCCTTAGTGGGAAGAGACTGGGTCCTGCTCAGTATGGGTACATCAGTACCCAGTACATAGATGTCCAAGTAGTATTTGTTTAAAAAGATGAACACAAAACTCACATGCTATAATGATGAGTTTGTACATGTACAATGATTCTGTATATCTGAAACAGATATAATAGAGTCAAGCCTTACTAGGACAAATTGCTCCGTCAAATTAATTGAGTCAAGCCCTACCAAAACTATGAAAGTTATCAATAGGTAGTTATAAAACAATGGTCTGGGAACTATGCTCATTTCTTTTAAGTTTGTTTTTCAGATCTAAAGCCAAGCCACCAACCACAGAGACCAACTCAAAACCTGGTTGGGAAAGTCTTTTCCTACATCCCATTATAAGTATGGCACAATCCCAGAATGCTTTGCTTTGCTGATGTATGCCCAGACATTAGTGTTCATATACCTGGATATCAGTGTTTCAGAAAAGGAAAATCCTGCTAACCTACTCCAATTGGTTAATCCCAGCAATCTCTGTGTTCCCAAGCCATAAAAACTAAATCCCACATTTGGGGCACAGAACCTGAGGCCCTATTTCAGTTTTCTTGCCCTCTGCAGACCCTCAATAAATCTGCCTTTGCTTTTGTATCAGGAGACAAGAAACCCAAATCATCGGTAACATGTTTTTTTCTAACTTCTCATAGGGAGGAAGCATGGCTCAGGGAAAGAGCTCTGATTTATGAATCAGAAAACTTGGCTTGAGAGTTGGCTGTTTTACCCTATGAAAGTTGTTATGCTAAGATCTTTGCATTCATCATCTCATTCTATTATAATAATGTATGACGTAGATATAATTCTTATTCCACTTGAAAAAAGTTAACTGAAACGTAGTGACAAGGGACCTGCCCAAGACACACAGCTTAAGGTTCCCAGGCACTCAGCGTCCAAAGTCTATCTGCTTAACTACTTTGCTAAACTGCGATGCAACCCTGGCCAAGTTAATAATCTTTGGGCTCAGCTTCCTCCTGTGTAAAATGAGAAGCCTGAACTCTGGAGATTCTCTTTAAATCCTGTGCAGCTATTGTTTGATTCTGCACTTCTGATTCCAAACATCCACAGAAATGCACTGTGAAACTTCAGTGAATTGTGACCTGTGTTATGAGTTGAGGGTGGGTCAGAGAACCCTAGCATTCCATTGGGAAGTGGCACACATTTGCAGCCAACAATTGAAATCCAAACTCCTGGCAGAGCCCACCCTGCCCTTGGTCTGAATGCACAGTTCACTGGGGAGGCCATTTGGCAGCCCCCTGAATTCTCAACCCTTGATCACATCCCCATTAGGAAAAACAGTAGGCAGGCCCAACTCATTTCTAGATCAAGTGACTGTTCATCTACGGGCATAATTTGAGGGCGGTAAAGGCCCATGTGCCTGAGATAGTTGGAGGCATTGTTCACCTGGTCATGTGTTAATAACTATGGAAATGATGTCTTAAAACTGCACTCATGTGATTCTCCTGTGACTGGCATTCTTTCTCAAGCATTTACTTTGATTCCACTTTTTCTTTGTACTCTTTAAATGTGGGATGTGCCCAGGGTGTTGTTCTCAGCCTTTCTCTCTGCCAGGGTAGCCCCATTCCTTCTTACAACCAGACCTGACTTTTCCTTAAAATCTCTATTTGAATGTCCACCTAATTTCTAGATATCACTAATCCCCATATCTCTGCTCTTCTCCCTAGCATTTCAGAGTTCATTATTTCCCAAACTGAATCTCCCTGTGGTATAATACAGAAATAAGAAAAGTATCTATGGAATAAATAAACCTTGAAATATGATTAATACCTTAGTATAAATTTAGATGTTAGGTAAAATTTCACATATTCCTTGGGCAATCAAACTAGTTTAGTTCCTGAGAACATGGACATATATAATTCATTGTTTTATATTTTGGACTATAGTATGGTACCTGGATCATAACAGCTGACCAAAAATTTATGTTGACATTAATGAACTAAATAAAAGAAATTCAGGACTGATAGGTTTTGAGAGGAGGAAAGAAGAGGTCTAAATCTTGAAATATTGCTTGGAGAAATCAGTCCCATGTGGGATGAAGCAATATGAAACTAGGCTTGTAGGCTCAACATGGGGACACTATATCCCATTCTATAGAAGAATAATGGAAAATGATCCAGTTTATAGTAAGCAGTTAGACTTTGCTTACTTCACTGAATCGGTTAGGGCCATCTCAGGCTCTTAAGACATTGCCCTTGGCTCTGAGGCTGGGGAATAAATTACACTTTGGCAAATGTTGAACCCTTGGTACAGACCCAGGGTGATACTTCCATGAAGACTCAGCTGGTTTCCATAATTTCCTTTTACCTTTCACACCATCATGTTCCCTGGGGAACCAGTCATTGAAGTGGTCCCAGCTTGGTTTTGTGGCTTCCAGTGGCCTGAGTACTTAGAAGAACAAGCGAGGGCAGCTCGCCATGTGAACACTTAGGAAAGCTTTTGAAAAATATGTTTTTTTCCTCTCATAACTTCTGGCCTGCAGACACACAAGGTGAGACAGTCCAACTCTGAAGCCATCCAGTTGAGTCAGCCGTCGTATATTGCTTCCCTGTCTCCCGATGGCTGCAGACGTCTCTATCCCAGGCAAATAGCTCGTATCTGCAGATTCGTTCTCTTGGCTGGCAGTGGTGGGATGCTCTGGGACTAGGGTAGGGGAAACTGGGTGTTGAGATCTATGAATTCTACCACTGCTGCCTTTTGGTACAGTTTTTTCAGAGATGTAGACTCTCCTTTTGGTTTAAATGAATTCTTCCTTGAAGCAAGTCCCCCTCTTAACAGAAAGCTCCTCCACTAGTAATGAGACAACAGGTACAGTTAAGAGGGTCCATGTGGTAGGCTGACAGGAGAAGAGCAGACTGCTCCTTAGGCAGGGGGCAGTTGGGGCAGCAAGGTCCCAGGTGTGATAGGAAGTATGGTTACCAATATCAGAAGCTATTCTGAGCTACAGGGTAGTGAGTGCCAGAGGTAGTAGAAAGAAGGCTTTCTCCAATTTAGGGATTAATATAATTAGGGTGGGGCTGGCTGGGTCCTGGGTCTCAGCAGTGGAGGTGACTTTAGAAAGCCAAGTACAATATGAACCCATGATCATGGCGAGTGAGTGGTTTTAAATCTAAGCCTTGAGAGAAGGTAGGGTTGAGTTAAACTCTTTTCTGCCCTTGCTAAAATTATTGCAGGACTGCCATTAATTAGCCTTTGGTTAGTGTTTACTGGGAGCATCAGCTGTGAGAAGTTAGAAAATTCAGAGGAAGACAGCTTGAAAAAGGAATTGACTAATCTCTCCTGGATTTATTTTCTACCAATTCATATTCATATTTATTTACATCTCTCCATTTCTCTCTGCTTGGCCCCTGAAAGCTGTCTCCTCTTTGTTCTCAGCTGTTTGTATTTATGGTCTAGGTCTAGCTTCCTTAATTTGGATTCTCAAGGACATCTCTATGTCTATCTTTTCAACTGCTACCAAGGTATAACTATATATTTTCTCTATAACTCACTTTTGTCTCTAATATGTTGCCTTTTGGAAAATAAGCTGCCTGATCCTACCAAAGGAGGCAGAGAAACATTTCTAGTGTAACCATAATTCTATTGTAGAATAGTTTCTAATATAGCTACAATTATAGCCTATTTCCACTTTTCCTCTCTTGGGCTCTGGATTCAACTATATTGAACACCGAAACCAAGAAACATTATCGTATAGGAAAATTTAATCTTAGTGAATTCAAATATGTACCTTTTAGTTCATTATCCATCTTACTTAGGAAAATATTGTATATCCCAATGTCATAAAAATAATCTCATTTTTTTCAGGATACATTTGAAATAGCTTTATATAGGTAAGTTTTTATGTGATATAATGTAGAAAACTAATTTTAATTAAAAAATCTGGATAGCGAGGTGTCTCAGCACCATTTTTGAATTGTGCCTTCTTTTCTTCAGTGATGTTATAAATTAAGTCTCTGTATATGTCCAAGTTTTTTTCCCAAACTGTCTCTTCTATGCTGTTAATCTTTTTATCTATCCCTGCACAAATACCACATCACTCTAACTATTATATCATGAAAATAAATCTTCATTTCTGGAAGGGTCTATCTCTTGCCTTTCTACGCAAAACATATATTTATAAGTTTTTAAAAAATTAGAATTGCACTGACTTTATATATCAACTTAGGGGTGAATGATTTCTTTATGATGTCAATTACTCTTATTCATGAATATGTTGTATCATTTCCTTCATTTAGATCTTCTTTAATATTGCTCAAAGTTTCATATTTTTCAATAAGAATATGTACTATGTTAGATTTATTACAAACTAATACATATACATATATGTATATATACACACATATATTTATATTTTATGGGGCCTTATTTAAGATAACATTTTCCAACTATTTGTTCTGAGGGCATAGAAATGCAATTGACTTTTATATATTGATGTTATAGTCCCTTTTGGGTTTTCTATATAAATAATCATATAATTCACAAGTAATGAGAGTTTTGTTTCTTCCTTTCTGAGCCTCAAACCTTTTTTGTTTTTTATTGTGCAAGAGAGGCCTCTAATAGATGATCTTTAAATTTCTGACCACAAACCTCAGATGAGATTCAATTCTATCACACTGAACCCCATTTATATTCCCTCTCTCTTGGAAGACCATTTTATACCATTTTTCTCCTCAAATCTTCAAGATCTGCTCCTTTATCTGCACCTTCATTCAATAACATTTTTTCTTAATTCACTGGAAATAAAAATTGAAGTGCTCAGAAGAAAACTTTCAGAAACTCCCAACCCTAAATCTTCTACCTCTCTGAATCTTTATCCATATATTTTGCTTTTCTGCAGGTTACTATAGAGGATACATTCCTAGGATAAACCCAACTTGGTCATGATGCATAGTCCTTTATATATTTGGATTTGGTTGGCAGAAATTTGTTTAGGATATTTCCATTTCTATTTACGAGAGAGACTGACTTGTGACTTTCCTTTTTCATACTTCCCTTGTCAAGTGTTGGCCTTAATGCTTACTCTACCTTCATAAAATAAGACAAGTAGCATTCTTTCTAATTCTACTTTCTGGAATAATTTGTTTAAAATTGAAATTACTTGTTTCTTGATTAAGTGGCAGAACTTGGTTGTAAAATCATTTGATGTTTTCTTCATCAAGAAAATTGTAACTGTTAATTTATTTTTTAATGGTCTGTCTCTCTTGAACCAATTTGGATGGGATATAATTTTCTAGGAATTTGACTATTTCAACTAAATGTTCAAATGTATTGTCATAAAGTTATTTATAATGCTCTTATTATTTCTGAACATCTGAAATATTTTAGTTATATTTATATTTCCATTCCTAATATTAGTTATTAGTGGCTTCTTTCTTTTTTCTTGTTCAATCTTGTAGAGGCTATTTTGGAATTTTTTTTAAAAAGTTCAAAACCAAACTAGCTTTGGAGCTGTTGATTCTCTCCTTTACACATTTATTTATATTGCATTAATTTCTGCAATAATTATTTTCTTTTCTACTTTTTTCTTAAGTGGGTGCTTATCACCACATTAAATTGCACTCATTTTCCCTCCAATACATACACTTAATGTGATATTATGATATCTATTTTGGCCAAATGTACATGATGACTCTTTCCATTTATTCAGATTTTTAATTTTTATCTTTATGCCATTTTCTAATTAGTTATTGGTAGTAAATAGCAATACTATTTTTTAAATTGGGATATAATTGACATAGAACATTATATTAGTTTCAGGCATACAATTAGATATTTGTACATATTGTGAAATTATTGCCACAATAAGTCTAATTTAGAATACTAGTTAAAAATTCTGTTGATTTTTATATATTGATTTATATCCATCAGTTCTGCTGCATTCTCCTATTCCTACACTAGTTTGTAGTTGAATTTTCTATGTTCATTATCAAATTATCTGAAAACAGGATGAGTATTTTTTGTTTCTTTCTAAGTCTTATATATATTTTGAAATTAAAACTATAACAATAATGATAATTATTATTTTGATTTGTCTTCTAGTACAATGGCAATAAAAGTGGTAAAAGTGGGACTTCTATCTTTTTTTTTTCTGAGTGTAATAAAATCTTTCTAAAGTCTTACTGGTATTTAACATCCATTTTACTTTCTTTCAAAAGTGTGTGTGTGTGTTAGTGTTGCCACAGGACCTGTAGAATCCAAAATGACCCTTTCAAGGCTGGATATGATTTTTTTTGGACAACTGGATATGTATGCATGAATTTAGAAAAAGCTGCAGAAAAAAAAAAAAAAAAAACAAAAACAGAAAACTCTAAACCGTACCCTGGAACCAACACAGATAAAGAATCTGATCTGTGGCCTGAGCCCACCAAGGCTAAGATAGTTTTGTCTACAATTTTAAAGTTGTAGAGGCCTCATCCCCCCTTAAGCACGCTGCATCTTCCAAAGCTAGGAGAATGCAGGCATCAGTTCACAGTCATATGCCTAGTTTCCACTTAGACTAAAAAGGAACAAAAAGAAAGAGTAAATGTTTCTTTCTTCGTAACCTATATTATTGTTCAAATAATACATTTTCTTTGTTTAAAAATTAAAATGCAGCTTAATAAAAGGAGGGAGATAAACTATTGACAACTCGTCCTTCTGGGGACAATGCACTGGTAAAGTCTTCACTTTTTTTTCTATGTATATTGTCAAGTTAATTAAGCAAGGGGCCCATTAGATTGAAGTGGCTCAGAAGCTGTGGCAGCCTAGGTATGCAATCCAAGCTCTAAACCAGTAAATTCCTCAAAGTTACAAAATTAAAATGTTAAGAACAACCAGTCATAAACAGCCAAGTAGGCTTTAAGCTATAGCCAACCAATAATTTCTCTACTCTGCTTCTTTTTTCTTTATAAAAGCCTTTTCTCAGCTCCTATTGGTGGAGCACTCTTAAATACTTCTGGTTTGGTGCTGCCAGATTCTAATAATTTTTTTTTGCTCAAATAAACCTTTTAAAAATTTAGCTGCCTCAGTTTATCTTATAACAGTTCATAGCACGAACTTTTTCTTAAGTCATCATCTGATTTTTGTCAGCCCTGTGCAAGGCAATATTCAGGGTTTCATTGGTTAGTAGTCTGTCTCAGAGAAGATGCCACCCAAGCCTAACATGACTGCTGGGTACAGTGTTTGGAGGGGAAATAGCATGTGGTACCTAATTCTTTAGGAGAGACAACCCCCACCACTATTTTGGTCTGCTTGGATGCTCTTTCATTTATTGGTGTCCCCACTCATTTATTATCAAATTGAAAAATTTACTAAAAACAGTAAAGAGAGATGGAGCTATCTGGAGATAAAGTCATATAAACATTTTCCAGAGCTGGACTTAGATATAAACCACAGCAAACAGTCCCAATATAATAAACAAATTGAAGATGTGAGTATAGAGAACAGTCCTTTCACCAGTTGAATGCTCATATCATGTTATTCTTTCCTCTGTAATTAACAGTGAGTAAGTTTGCAAACAGTAAAGAAGAAATATCAAAACAATATGGGGAACATTTTCCAGGGGAGTGAAAGGAAAAAGCATTTTTTTCCTTTTATTATTTTGCATTTTGCCATTCCAGATTCACAACAGGAGGACTCAGAATTTTGTTTCCTTAAACTATCTCCCCACAAAACCTGATCAACTTTAACTGCAGCCCTGGCCACATTCTTCAAGGCAAAACCATTTTGTTGACTCCTGGTGTTGGAGAGAAGCCCACATATCAGGCTGAACTGGCTCTTACTGAGAATTCTGTTCAAGAATCTGGGCTTCCTGGGATTGAAAAAAACATTGTTTTCTGAGAAGAATTTTATGTTTATAGACATTCTGTTAATCTGTTCATTATTTATGATGGTGCTAAGGATGTGAAGCTTACAGTAAATTGGATCAAGAGTAAATTTTACTGGCACTTCTTAGTAGTTATACAAGCCCTGGGTCTCGCGGAGGCTATTTTTGTATCTGCCCAGCTCCCACCCCTGCGAGTAATATGCATGCAGTGTCCTAGGAAAACTGAGTAAATGCTGGGCTCTGTGAAAAACTAGTCTTCCCAAGCCCAAATATTCTCTGTTTACATCTTCCCCCTTTTCAAAAACTGGGTGATTTACCTCTTGGAATAATAAATGGAATTCTAATTGTTCTCAAAGAAGAAGATATACAGCTGTTTTTTTCCTTTGTCCAAAATAGAAGGGAAAGCCAAATCATTTTTTCATTAGTATTGGTCTGAGTCATGGCTTGTGGTCCATAGTTCAGTAAGAACAGAAGTTTATCGTTGACAACTATTCTAAAGATGAGAAGAGTTTTTCGACTTCCTCTCACGCATGGCTCTTCTATGTGCTTTCTTTTTTTTTTTTATATACCTACAATCCCTTTTCCCTACCGCCACTCTCATTATCTCCTCCCCACTAATAGGTTTAAGATGAGGCTAACAGAACATAGATACTTTTAAAAATGTTATTCATAACCATTTTTTGTTTCAAGGGAGCTATAGAAATGCCTAGAAGAAAGGAAGAGGGTGTCGTGCAGAGTACTAACTGAAAAAAAATATTAGTTAAGGACAGAGAATTCATGAGAAGATAGAAAATAATATCAGCAGTGTATGCCAGACTGCACCCAGGATGCATGCTCACGTGGTTGGCCAGAGAAAAGGGATCCGCTTTCATAGGGGGCTTTAGCCAGGGAAGGCTAACTGATGTATCATACAAACTTGGATTTAAAACAACAGATTTAAAACAAGGGCAGGTTATTCCTCACACATTAAACCCTTGGGTATTGGGTGGGGAGCACTGCAGTGGTACCTCAGGAACTCATACTCCTATCTCTAGATTTCAACTTCCTCTACATCCACAGAGCCTGCTCTATTCATCCGAAGACTGTGGGGAAAGAGTGAGAGGATTGCATATGGGAGGGTATTATCAGCTCGTCTGTAAGTGGTTTACATCACAATGCCAATGTCCCATTGGTTAAGATTCTGTCACATGGTCACATATAACTGCAAGAGAGGCAGAAAAATACAGATTGTCATATGTCCAGTAGGACACACAAAAAAATGAGTTTTGATGGCACATGACAGAGGATGAAGACACTTTTTAGGATAATTATAGAAATGAAAGAGTCCCAATAAAGTCACTACTTAAACTGCCACATCATTTGCCCCTACCCCCATTTCTCTTCTAGCCTTTCATTCTTATAGCTAGGAATGCATCTCATAGAGAAAAGGGATCTCAGAGAGGGCATTTTCCTCTACTGAGTCCCTATGTCTTATGGAGGATGTCACTGATACACCTAGTTGTCATAGTTTGCTGCTAGACAAGAAGCAGGGGACTTTATTCCTGCTTTTATTGCATGAGAGAAATTTCTTTGATAAGAAGAATGCATATCAAGCAAGTAGAGAATAGCCCATAACAGCAGATGACCAAGGTTTGGGGACTTGATAAAATGCCTGGCAGGGCCATTCATATCATCACAACTACAGCGTGTTACAGCTTCCTTGTTGTACAAAGGTGGGATATTTAGTCCATAAGTATCCTTAAAACATGCTCAGGGCAGAGGAAGATCTTGGCTGCATGTCAGTGAAATAACTAAGTGAGCCATCCTAACCACTTCTTCCATCTTATTAAATGAAATAAGTTGGTTTCACACTCTTGACTGACTAGATGGTCATTATACAGCCAAAGAATCCAATTTATTGCCTCCTCATGAAGAATATACATCAAGCAAAAGACTGGTGAAAAACAGTATGATTCAGGCCAATCAATTTAATTTGGTGTGTGTATGCTTGTGTGTGTGTGTGTGTGTGTACATATGCATTTTAATGCCCATTCTTTTATTTTTTGTCAGGGAGAAGAGTACAGAGTACTACTTACTTTGATTTCCAACTTTCAAAGAAACTCCTCCTTCTCACAGGAATTATTAGCTAAGAGTTAGGTGAAGAAAAGATATGAAAACTTAAAAATATAAAAGAAATAAGAGAATCTAAAAGATAGACCACTGTGGCCTGTCTCCTTCTTGCCCCCATTGACAAATCCGTCCCTACCTAAGGGTTAGAAAGACAGAGTATAGGATGACCCTCATGAATAGACAAATGACTGCCTCCACTGCTAACAGTAGCAACAGTACTACTGACTTTTTCCCAGGGCTCAGGATTCCTCAGGTTCGCCATCACAAGCAGGTGACGAAAGAGAATTCTTTGGCTTTGTGTAGGTCTGGCTGAAGTTCTGTTATTGGAAATTCTCTGAGGAGCTCATGCTGAAAAAGCTCCCTGCTTCCCAATTTATGAGATCCCAAATGCTACTACTAGCATTAGATGATTAAATTGAGATGTTTGTCTGAACTGAGTCAACAGGGCTACATACTACTACTCCAAAGGGCTCAGGTGGACATCACATGCCATTGCCATCATCTCTTGGACATCACTGGCAGGAAATATCAGAAGCCTTCCAAGATAGTCTGTGCTCCTAAGCTTTCCAGAGAGGCCCTGGCAGACATGAGAAGTTGGCTCTGTCTGGATTGGTACCTGGACCTGCATGTCTCTAAAGCCCAGAGCTCCATCATAGTGGAAAAGAGCTGGGTGGGTGCCCTGAGGTAGCACTAACAAGAGCAGAATATCGACGCCTGTCAGGTGCCCGGTGTCAGAGGTGACTGTGACTGCTGCCTCCTCATTGATCAGATTAGCCAGGCACTCACTGGTGTTGAGTTGCAAACGTCTGGATTTTGCTTCCCCTGGCAGTAGCCCCTGGGATAGGAGAGAAAACAGCTTATAAATTCTTTAACGATTCCTGGAGCCAAGGGCAGCTTACAGACTTTTCAAGCAATGTTATTTAAAGGGTTCCAGGGGACATAAAGGTAAATAGCTTGAAAAATAGGGCAAAGTTATTTCTTTCCTCCTCTGAGAACATTAGACACATTGAATTAATCCCTAATGAATTCTTCTTGTGATTATGAGGCACAGTAGGGAGCACTGTGCTGGGACCTCCTGATCTGGCATCTTGTACAGCCCCCACCTTGTCAGGGATGTTTACCATTTGGTTTTACTGCATGCTTCTCTTTTGAAGAAACATTTGAAAATCAGACTGTTAAAGACTATGAAAATTTCTTTCTTGAAGAAACATTGGGAAATCAGGCTTTTAAATCAATCTCTCTCTCTCTCCTTTCTTATCAGTATATGCTGTTGCACATATCTGAACATCGGACGTGAAATGTCCTTGGAAAATGTCTGGGGATAGTTGAAGACGAATGAACAAAGAGTAATTTCATCTGACGATTTTCAGAGAGAAGCTGGATATTCATTCAGAAGGAATACACAAGCTTTAGTTGGAAGAATGAATGAGTTAATATTCCTCCTAGTCCTAAAATTCTATTCTTTTATTTACATTATGCCTGTTTGAATATTTGGAAACTAGTGCATTGCCTTTTTGAATGGACATGGAGATAGAAACTGGGTAAAGAATTAGTTTTGTTCCTTATATTTTCCATTAAAAACCTCTTAAAAGGCTGGGTCACTCCTTTTATTGGTATGGTGCCCATAATCCTATATTTTAGGGTAACAGCTCTGATTTTAAACTTCCTCACTTTTTGTTGCATGAGTCTACCTCTGCTTGGCACAGGACCTGTCCTAATTTGAGATTTAGCAAATAATGACAATCTACTGACAGGGCAAGGAGGAGTAAGAGATTAACAGAGCAAGCCCTTAAGTGCAGAGGACATGCAGAAGGGACTAGAATCCTAACATTTTGAATAATTCTGAGTTCCTTTGGCTTGCAAATATTTCAGATTAAAGGGGCCCTCTTCTTTCCTTTAATGCTTTCTTTTTTATACAAATAGTTCCATACTAAACTGTTTAAGTGATGATGATGAACTTAACCACTAGTTGCCAATGCTTGGAAGTGATTTTCCCATGCCTTATACCCACGTGCTATAGCACATTTTCAGGCCGATTTCCATGGCTGCCACAGGGCCCACAGGACGCTCAGTTCCCATAGGCAGAGCGATGGTACTGGAACGAGCAGCAGGTCAACACCCTCCACCCCAGCTTTCTACTGGGGTCCTGCTGTGCTGGGTGCCTTTTATGCTATGACATCACCCTAGTCCTAAGGAAAGCTTTGATTTCCCCACTTCCCTTTTTTTCGTTTGTTGTCAACTAAAAGCTGGATTTCTTAATCTAGCCTCTAAAATAATTCCAGAGAGCCAAAACTCCTAAAAGGAAAGACTTGTCTTTTTCCTTGTCCACTCAGTACGCAACTGCCCTTCTCTGGTTATTCTGACACAGTCAGATATCACTGAAGACAATCCATTTTTTAAAACCAATATTTAATACCTATTTATTAGAATGTAATCCCAATAAGGTTAGGGATTTTGGTCTATGTAGTTGACTCACTGATGTATGCCAAATTCCACAGAAATCGGTGCATGTTGTGCTACTTTGCCAGCTCCTGCCTTTAGGAAGCTCACCGTCCTATACAGGAGGCAAACAGGAGGGGGAGACCTAGTTCAAGGGATCCTATAGAGATACGCTTAAAATGTATGTGAAACGTAGAGCAGAACACAATTGATTCTGCCTTTTGAGAGTTGGGGCAGCTCTAGAGAGTAGGTGAAATTGGTATGGGGTGTTTAGGGACAGGTCTTTTTGAAGGAGTCAGGACATGACAGGCAGAGGGACCAACATGAACAGAAAGAGAGGCATGTGACTGCATGTGATGTTTCAAAATGGGCTAACTAGCATCAAGGTTTCCCTAGCCTGCCTTTGCACTATTTACCCACAACTTCTATATTTTCACCCATCCATCGACTCCTTCATACTAAAGTCAACAGGCATTTCTTAAGCACCAGCCAGGTGTTAGAAATAATTCTAGCCCCTGAGAGCACAAAAATAGGTGGGTAAAGCCCTTGGGAGTCTGATATTCTAGCAAGAGGAGACAGATGACTAATGAATAAGTATGACCAGGTTTGATAAAAGTTATAAATAAATAAAATATGGTAAGGGGATATAAAGTAACTGGTGGGCTATTTTAATCAGGGTGGTCAGGAAAGGGCTATAGGTGATGAGGACATTTCAGCAGAAACTGGAATGAAGTGAGAGAGAATTCTGGGTGTGATTCTGTAGTTTTCCTTTAAACCTCTGTAGGTGCAGTCATATTAGCCCTGGAGAATCACGAAAAAAGAGGGGAGGGGGCTGGGAGGACTGGATGGAAAAGGTGAAGGGACAGAGAAGTCCAGATTGTTAGTTACAAAATAGTCATGGGGCTATAACGTACAGTATAGCAAATGTAAATAATATTGTAATAACTATGGACGAGGCTGCCAGGTATGTACTGGAAGTATCAGGGACAACACTTTATAAAGTACATCACTGTCTAACGACTATGCTGTACACTTGAAACTCATATAAAATAATGCTGAATGTAAACTGTAATTGAAATAAATAAATAAATAAATAAATAAATAAATAAATAAATAAGGGATCCCCAGGTGACTTATTTCTAGGAAAGAGATCCCTGAGCCTGCAGGTCCAAACTAGGAACGGGAATCACACACTGAACTTGGTGAATGTTATTTCTTCGTCGAGGCTCCAGTGGTTCAGTGGTGGGTCTGGGTCTGGTTGAAGAGGAGGTACACAGACAATTTGGGACAGGTGGAAGGTGCCTGCTTTTTTGGTTCCTCAAGGAAAGCTCATTTTGCAGGAAAGCCCTCTGCAGAAGATGTAGAATATCTATCACCTGCCGAGTCACACAGCCAAGTAAGAAGTGGATTTTACATGCTCTTTGGGGACAGAGTTACAGAGCTTTCCATCAATGTACTTTGGGTGAAGCGATCATGAATGTCAGCTGGCCTCACCCTGATCTGTAATAAGAATACAAAAGTGTTTGATGGTTGTGTTACAGGCATTTACAGATTATTCTTTTTTCTGTTTTATGTTTCTTCTTGTTGTGGACGAAGTATGCTCTATAGGGAGCCGTGTTAAACACAGTGCTTCACCCGGTCTAGAAGCCTGTCCCATAGTAAATATTTCCTAGCTAAACTTTATTGCACTTAAAATTCACAGAGACATTTATGAACCTTATTTCATTCTGATATGAAATGAGCCCGGAAAGGTATTTTTGATTTTATGGGAATGGAACTTTTCATTGTATGGAACTTTCAAAAAGCTGCTGAATGCCAGAGTTCAAAGTGATTTTACAAATGTTAATTTCTCTAGGGATGTTTGGTATCTTAAAAAAATTGCTGATGACTTCTACATCTTGAGGCTAACTTCTGTTTTGTTTTGTTTATTTTTTTCACTTGGAAAACATGTACAGTTTCTTCAGTAAAAGGAATGTGTGCACTTTGTGGTTTATGCTGTATTCATGCCACGGTAAGAAGAGAGACCCTGTTTATTGCAAGAGGAGACATATAAGGAAAATAACAAGAAAAAAAGTATCAGCATGACATTTTTCTAACACCTTCAAGGACACACATTCCTGAAGTTCTGTGAGTTAGTCTTTAGAATATATTTGAAGATTAACTATTAACTTGCCTTAGTCAGGAGATTTTCTGCAGTGCCAACCAATGGAAGCTACAGCTTTTCTGAGTCTCATTCACTCATAACTAATTCATTCCATATTTACTGAATTCTTACTTTGTATCAGACACTGCTAGGTACAGGTGATAAACATAGGAAAGACATAGATTTCGAGGACTTTATGGTTCAGACCCAGATGGCTAAGCAAAGACATATGCATGAATTGGTATCTGGTTACAGATGAGAAACATGTCATTTAGGATGTGCCGTGCATACAGAATATTTACATGGGGCAATATCAGCAAAGACTTCTGGGAAGGAACAACAAGAGTTAGGTGGAGAAATGTGAAGATTGTTATTTACGTACATCACTAAAATAGCTGGGAGAAGGATATGTGTACATTCTGAGACCAGGACAAAGTAAGCTAAAGAACTGCTTAGAACAGTGCAGCTCAGAATGAGGGTCTACTTCCCAGGGATCTGAGCCCTGCTAAGCTTGACTCGTAAGTACATAATAGTCCTATTATCTCACTCTGCTAATTTTCATCATTATAATAGTTTTAATATTTGCATGGTATCTATGGTTTATACATTATTATCCTGTGTAGTAAATAATATAAACTTTATACCAACCTGCTAAGATGGATATTATTGTTACTTTATAGATAAAGAAATGAATCAAAGACACATCAAGTGATGAACCCACGGTTCCATAGTTAGAGCATGGCTTAACTGGGCCCTGAAAAAAGCCCTTTCAACTCATATTCTGAACTTGCCTACAGTATCATAGGATCCTGAATGGTTTACTTTTATCCATTGATTCAATATATGATGACAATAAAATGCTCACCTCGTCAACTTTGATGCCTTTTAGTGCTTCTGCTGTTTTTTGTTTTACCTCTTCCACATCAGCAAAACATTTCCCTTTGAGGACGTTTTTTCCTCCATGGAGACAAAAATAAAGTCACTCAGGTTGAGATCAGGTGAATAGGAAGGACTCATGCAGTTTTTGGTCAAAAACTGCTAGACACTCAGCACAGTGTGGGCAGATGCACTCATGAAATGGGCAAATGCATTGAAAGAGTTTCAGAAAAATTCACTGAAGCTGAACACAGTCTCCCACAACACCAGTTGGTGCACTGACACAGATGTGTTCCTAGAACATTCACCTACAAGGGGCCCACCCCCCAAAAGATAATTTAAGATTGTTTGGGTCCCCTTCTTCTATTCATTCAATACTGCATGCATAGAGGTATTCAATACCCATTTATTGAGCACATACTGTATGCCAGACAGGCACCATTCTAGGTTATGGGATATAACAGCACACAAAACAGATAATTTAAGTTTGTGACAGACTCTATTAAAATAAACACGGTAATATTACAGTGGCTAGGGGTAAGAACTACATTTTAGATGGTTTCTTTTATTTCATTACTCCTCTAATATTTATCTAGGACTTATTTCTCTCTGGGTGCTCATATGATATATGTTCTTCAATGAAAATTTATTAAGTGCTTTCATCTATAAACCACGATGGGAGATGCTTCCATTATTTTTGTCAATGGATAAGAAATAAAGGAAATTTCCATTTGTCAAGAGACCAGTATGTGTTGGGTTTTTTGGCAGATACTTGGTTAGTCTCATTTAGGGGATGCTGGTGGAGTACTTCAAAGCAACAGGATTCCCTCCCAGCCGATTCTTTTATTTCTTGTGGGGTACATGGACCACCTTCTTCCTTTTAGAGGCAGGAGACAAATCTTAGGATGACTCCCTGCTCCTGCTGCTTGGATATCTGGCTAACAGCTGTCTCTGCTCCCAGCATCCAGAAAAGGTGGCTGTCCTACAGAAACATCCTTTCAAGATTCTTTCTTTACAGAGCCTGCTTCCTTTCCCAAACTCAAGTGTTGGTGAGAATGCCTTACTGTTTACTAGTAAATATTTCATTGAGGAGGAGGACAAAAAGAGCAACAATTAAGGTCTGTCACAGCTAAGGTAGTCACACAGGATACTCTCCCAAAACACAGTAGGATCACACTGGTCCCCAAATATTATCAGCACCATTGGCCTGGAATCGCACTTCTACCACCCCTGCCACTCAATGTTAGAGTGAAAGTACGACCGGAGAGCTGTGGTCAGGGCTCCCGGCGGAGTGCGACAGCTCCAGGTAGGGAGGCGGGGTTGGCTCCTTTGCTCCATGGCAGCAATCTGAATGTCTTTCCCAGTTCCTGAATACATCTGGGAAGTCTCAAAGAACTGGGCTTGGATGAATTAAAAAATGGGCCTATACACCCTTCTAGAATGGAGTCGATAGCTCGTGTTCTGGAGGAGGTACCCCTGTGAAACTCTGGACCGGAAGGTGAGCCCTGGGTGGCCTTGTACAAATTGCTCTTGCTGGGTTAGCCTTCCAGGCTTGTGTAGCATCACAGCTTCTAAGAAAATGGACTGCGGAGCTGGTGGAATTTCTTGCATTTACTAACTATTTGACTTGGGTAAGCCACTTTAGCTCATGAGGTAATTTCTGCATCTTTAAAATGAAATTAGAACACTTCCTTCATTATTTTGTCTTTGTTTTTAGATTGAAATACGATAACAGATGCAGTCTTAATCAGGTTCTTTAAAGAGAAGTGTGCAGGGTTTGCTGCAATAGTGGCAATTTGCTCCACAGGTGATCTAGAATGTGGGGTATTATGGGAAATGGCTTCAGCAGCAGCCTGGGCCCTCTGCTTCTCAAGGAGTCACAAGACTCCACATAGTAACTGCTTCTCCTGCGTCAGCAGCCTGACCTTACGTGATCCACTGATTTGGTGTTTGCCGGGTATTTATACTTCTCCACATACGGGCTGTGATTTTGTTTTCACTCATTTGAGATGGAGCACCCTGGTATGGCAGCATTTAAGCCAACTTTGAGTTATGGGTCTTGCTTATTTATAGCCTTTGTGGGGATATATAGAGTTACTTTGGTTTGTGCTCTGATTCCTGTTACAGCCAGCAGTTGCAGGGCTAGTTTCACTCACATTCTAAGTTTGGGCCTTAGAACTTGGAAAGGGCTGTGATTGTAAGAGGTAATGTGAGGCTTAAAAGTGTGTTAGTGGATATGGCAGGGACATGACACATCATAGTTCTGTACATAAACAAGCTCTACAAAACTGAAACGTACCTAATGACCTAAAGACGAAACTGTGGGTATTAAGGAAGAAAGCCACTACAGAACAATGTGGCAAGCAGCCAGCATCCCCACGACCACCAACCACCCAAGGCTCTAGTGCGGCCATGTCAGTCCAGGGTGCCCACATATCCCAGGGAGGAGAGCGCTGCTTTAGAGCATCCGGTCACACTGAGAAGCAGACAACGCCATGGGCAAAGTCTTTTTGGCCCTGGAGGGTCATCATCATTTATATACAATGAATGCATATGATTACATATATTATTGGGAAGAGAGGGACAGTGGCTGGGTGGTCTCTAGTATTTCACATGGTTAAATTGTTTATTCAGCGTCAGTTAAAATAGCTTGCTTATAGACATAAATAATTAGGATAAAGAGTTAGGACCACCTGATAGCCGTTTGTGTGGTTCCTTCCCGCAAGCTGTCATGACAAAGCATGTGGTAAAATGGTTTCAATTGATTTTTTAGAGAAATCCATAGACGCGTTTGTGCAAAACAGGAAGTGCCAGGGGCTTAACCACATAGCCTCTGAATTTATTTATCTCACATCATTAGGAAAAGGAAAGAACCTCACAAGTTGCAAACTGTGGGACACAAGCATCCTTTTTGGGTGATGTGAGGTGGATGGGATCTGCTTCCGATGCCCTGGTAGTTAGGAAGCCACGTTTGGGTGCAACTTAAATTCTCTTACGGATGTTGTGTTTGGGTTCTTTTCTTCTTGGCTGTGGCTGTGGTTCTCTGAAGAGAAAACCCACAAGGACTAGTCAGTGATCCAAAGAGTCACATATGCTATGACCTTTTCTTATTTGCAGCCTCCCAGCCATTGTCATTTTCTAAGTGACTGATCCCACTGGTTTGATGACTTTTCCCTTCATCCAAATCAGTT
Organism: Furipterus horrens; assembly: GCF_987537825.1. Lineage (NCBI taxonomy): Eukaryota > Metazoa > Chordata > Mammalia > Chiroptera > Furipteridae > Furipterus > Furipterus horrens. The sequence continues at coordinate 145,868,571 of NW_028327173.1, forward strand.
TAAATTGACAGAACTCTTCAACAAAGCTTGACAAATCAAAGGTTTTGTTAAAGATCTGAAATTGTTATAAACTGACTCCATTGTGAAAAATACTTATCATTAAAAATTTGGCGGGGGGGGTGTTGCATGATCCAAGAGGCAGTGAATCTTCCTATCCCATCTCATATGAAGCAGACAGGGAAGATTTGCTATTCCTGGATAAAGGTTCACAAACCATTCCAAGAATTTTCTGCTTATCCTTGCCTTGAAATGATACGAGTACTGCCCTTGGCTCATGAATCCTTCCCATTGCTATGTGGTATAGCTTTCTTGGTGACTTTCTTAGAAAAATAAGTCTTAAAAGAACTTTTGGAATAAGTTGTCTTGGTTTTGCATTTCATTGCAAAAAGTGAACATTGTTCTCCAACATGCTAGTATAGTGTGGTGGTAAAGAACTTGGTATGTGGAATTAGACAGCCCTGAGTTTGAATTCAAGATCCCCACATATTAATTGTGTGAACTTGGGGAAGTTTCTTTAACACACTAATCCTTGTTTCTTGTAGCATTTATAAACATTCGATTAATGGTACCTAATTATAACATGAGAATATATTTAAAGGCGAGCACTCCAGGGACTTATGTGCTGTGAGAACTAAGGAAATTGAGTTGTTATATTCAGCGTGTAAATTTGGGTCCCACCAAGTGAAAAATGATCTTGGATTGGGAGTTAGGATAAAGGAATGACTGAATTTTTTCTTTTGGAAAAAACTGAATATTTTTCAGTTGAAAAAATATTTCATGGAGTAGTTTGAAACTTCTCATATTCGATGTGAGCCAGCTCAGCTGAACGTCTGTTATTTGGGGCCGGACAGTGAGGGATGCCACACAAAGCTCTTCTGTGTCCAGGGTGAGTAACAGCCATACGATACTCCCAGACATACCTTCCCAAGCCACATGACACATTGCCATGCTGAGCACAGAGAGTCTGTATATTTCTCTTTCCTGTTATTACACATTCCATGCTGAATTCAAATGCACAATGAGCATTTGAATGACCTATGTATTGAAAATTGAACCTAGCGAGACAAAGTTTTAGGGATTCACTTTTAATGAGAGAGGGCGAGGGAGAGAGAGAGAAAGCCCTGAACTACATATTTTTCTCTCTCCTGACCAGAACACACATTTCCAGTGACAACGTACCACGTGAAAAAAAAACACGGCCATCCCAGGAACAGATAACAGTGTATGTAGGTATATAAGCATAGGGACATATTTGAATTCATGTTTAGAACTCATACAAGAGTACAAAGTTGGAATATGTATGAATTGCTGGAGAAGACTATTTTGTTGTGTAGAGGTGAGTAGTGTGAAAGAAACTTGTGTTTTATAGAAACAGCCCTTTTCTGTAAAAAAGGCATTGAAACTGAGGGAAAATTATCACATGTAGTTTTAAGGGTAGAATCATTATGCTTTGGTGGGAGTGGGGAGAAAAGTCCTTAGGAGGTGCTGACAGATTCCAACGCCCCCTAAGGCAGCACTCTGAAGCTGACAGAGGTATGAAAACAATGAGTCCATGTGGATGGTCCCACAGGCAGTCTGGGAGGGAGGGGCAGGGGTGGTGTGGGATGGTGGGAGTGGGGTGGTAGACGGAGGGGTAGGGGCATCATCGTATGGATCAAAAGCACAAAACAAAGATGTGAGTGTGAGGTGTGGAGTATATGGAAGAAAGAGCAGAACAAAAAAGGGATTAAATGTGGGGAAGGAGGGAGGTCTACACGTAGTATTTGCTGGTAAGTAGGCATAATGTGATTTTTAATGTAATATTGCTAAGAGTGAATCAGTCAGGGCATTTGCAAGCAACAGCTGAAACCCGTAAAATTGGGTCACATGGGAGAGTTTAACAAAGAAATGATGTTCACAGGTATGGGCAGAGTGCAGGGAAGCCATAGGGGCCATGAAGGATGGGGAGCATTTCCACCTCAGCCTGAAGGGTTAAAAGGAGAGGGGAGTTACTAGAAACCCAATGGCGAGCATCAGGTGAAGGTGGAGACAGCATCATACAGGCCGGTCTCTAGGACACGGAGCAGGAGGAGAAGCATGGAGAGCTGATCTCTGCTTGACACTACATTCATTTTTTCCTTTGCCACTGACACTTGAGATTAGTATGACTCAGTGTTTAAGAACTCAGGCATTAGAATAAGCCAGCCCGTGAATGCACCCTGCACCCTTCACTAACTGCATGAGTATGTGCGCGGTATTGAACGTTCCCAAACATTTCACGAGACAGTGCACATTAGTCAACATTATAATAGTTTTTGTTAGAACTATTGTTGAGAATAATTTTTTAGTTCTTTTTTCCTTGTACTTAATTTTCAATCCTCTGCCTTAGGCCAGTCCTCAGAAAGGCCTGTGAACAGGATAAGAGGCAGCATACATCATGGAGTAACAGATACACACCTGTGTGTATGTACACACATGTGCATACATGCCGCACACGCATGCATGTGTGCACACACACTTTTTCAGTGAGTCTCCAGTTAGAGCTTAAGCAGCAAAGAAGGAGGAAAGACTACTCTTGTGGGGTAGCTTTTTCAACTGCTAGCCATTGCAGGGGAAGCTGTGATGTATTTGGCAGAAGTCAGGAGACTTGGGGATCCATTGAGTGTCAGGGAAAACCCGACTTTTTATTACAGCACCACCTGCAGGTCTGTTTTATTTACAGCCCCTTCTTCCACTTGCCTTAGGAGTGTCCACCGAAACTGCACGTCCTGATGTGCTCGCAACCATTGTTTGCTTTAAATATTGACTGTGAGAAAAAGCAAAGACACAAGCACAATTCAAAAGAAGCAAAAACTTTCAGGTTGTCTCTTCCTCAGCCAGAGAAGCTTGTCTCAGAGACTTTGACTAAATCCTTTTATTCGTAATGAATTCTGAAAAGAAGGAGGATAAGGAAGCAGCTCTCACTACATCTCAGAAAATAAAAACAAAATTGATGCAACTAAAACCCTTTCATTTCAGCTGACGTGTGGTGGGAAGAGGTGGTGGTTTTAAGGAGTGTGGGATCAAAGCCAAACTGACGTGGGTTTAATCGTTGGCTCTGCTTCTAGTTATGTAACATGGGTGAGTTACTCTATCTTACTGAGAATAATTTTCATCAATAAAACTGAGTTGTTTTTAGAATTCAATATAACATTGAAAGGGCTTAGCCTCTTATCTGGTACATACCAAGTACTTAATAAGTATCACCCATTAATATTATTATAAGTCATGTCCTGTATTAATGTCTGCTTAAGAACTATTTGACTTTCTTATTTAGATTCAAAAGCTGCAAAAATTCTCTTTCTCCAATCCCAATACATGTATTGGCATTCTTTCCACAGTTCCATTATAGCTTTGCCACCCATGCTTTCTTTCAACTGCCCTACCTTCTTTCCTCCTCCCAGGCATTCCTCAGGACTCCTCTGAAAAATGTCTTGATGGCCCCACCACCTGCACGCCAAACAGTAAGCAACCGCTATTTGCCTTGGCTGTTTGTTTGACACCAACCTACTGCTGGTGGATGCCTGTACTTTTAGAAAGAAAGACCTTTCCAAATGATAGCATGGGGATTGCTGGGGGGACGGAGGTAGAAGGGGACTAAATGGTAATGGAAAAAATACAATAAAGATTAAATCAAAAGAAAAAAATAGCAAACTTCCAATTACACATTTGGTGCCTTAAATTTATGAGGCCTGCTGCAGTGAACAAACTGTTCCTGTTACCTGTGTCCAAGAGCAACTGAAGTTTAAAAAAAATAAAATTTCTGTCCATTTTTAATATTTGTTTTCCATTTTGAATTTAAGGGGAAAATACATGAACCCTTTTTTTCTAAGGAGGCTGTTGCTCCAATTATTACCACTGAGGTTTTTTTTCTTTGCCTTAATCTATATAAGCGGTATCAACACGGCTGACCCTTGACTCTTTTGCTCTGTTCCCCAGAAAACAAAAGGTAATATATCCAATTAGACAATGGTGTGTTATCATGTCATCTTTGGAGCAGGTATATATTTAATTGTAAAACAAATTTTCTTTCATAACTCTTATTGGGAAATGTTTAAATTTGCTCTCAGTTCTGAATTTAAATCCTTTTTTTCTTTTGTTAGTATTTAAAAGAAACATTTCCAAATCCTCAGACTCCACCTCTTCCTTTTACAGAAAGCCTGATCTTTTCCTAACTTCCTAAAAAGGAAATGTAAAAAAAGCCCTTGTTTATCCTCTTTATCTTTTTTATAGGTGGGGTGGGGGGGCAACAAAAACAAAATAAAACATCCACACATTTTGTTGACAGGAGGAGAGCTCCTCAGCTGGCTTTGCTCTCAGGGGGTCCCTGGTCACTCAGGTGTAGCTTTTGGAGGGGGCTAGGGCTGGGCCTGGGCCAGCTCATGCAGAGCATACCTGGCATTTCTGTTGACAAGTGTTTTAGGTAAGAAAAAGGTGATCCTCTTCAATCTCACTAAACACCTGTGAAAGGGCTTTCAGATGTCTACTGGAACATGGGTCTTCAGAGAACAAATCCTTTTGTCTTCCATACCCTTCTAAGTAATGGGCAACTCAGTATTTCTCTGTCATTACTTAGATTCTTTTCTCCTTTGCCTCAGTCCTTTGCAGAATCAGTCCCAGGTCACTGGGAAATCTTGCTCCTCCTATCGTGGTGCGAGGAGGCAAGAGCAAATGTTCCTCTTCCTCTCTAAACATAGAACTTCACTGCCCCACACCACCTAAACAGAACTCTCTTGACCTCTATCCCACAATGCTCCTTCGTTATTCTTGATTTGGATGAAACACACATATTGGTTGTAAGAATTGGGGGTGGGGGGTGGAAAAAATGTCCTGGTGGGGACCTTTAGGATAAAAGATGATAGAGCCTCTTCGGCATATTTATTCTCACTCAGAAATAGGAGAGCAGAAATAGAATCACATTCTTGACCACGGCATCATGTTCACATGGTCAGTGAAAACATCTCTGTCTCCATGAACCATGAACAGATGACTCAGGTCTGTGCCATCCAGGTTCTCCCTCCTCAGTTCCATCATTTTAGTTAGTTGCTCTTCCTACTCCTCCAATGTGACTGCTTCTTAGGGTTAGGCCTCAGATGGCTTCTCTTGCTACATCTCCTGTAGAATCATCTATCATCAGAATTTCTACATTTTACTTCTTTTCACTTGACTTCTTATTTCTTTATCTCTTACCTTGAATTCCAGTCTCATATTTCCAAATGACTTACATGTGGACAGTGCACTGTTTACAAAAACTCAGCATTTCTAAAGCAGATCTCTTCAGTTTTTTCTCATATTGGACTCCCTTCATACACTTTATTGGGGAAGGGCTCTACCACACTTTCAGGCTTCCAGATGCAAAACTTTAGAAATATCTTAGGTTAATCCTCACGTAGTCATTCAGTAACTTAATCTTGCATACCATTTTATAATAATCATTTCCATATGTGCTGTTTTTATTTTAACGTAACTTTTAAAATCTTTTTTCTTATTATGAAAGCCATTTTTAAGTAATTGCAGGAAACAAGACTGAAAAATACAGAAAAGCATAAAGAAGAAAACACGTCATCTATAATTACACCACACAGAGATAATCACTTTTGTATTTTCAGTAATTGTTTCCTATGTTTTTATCTATATGTATATGTGGTAAATCATGGAATCACATAGTTTGCATTTACTATATTACTCAGTAAAAATCTTAAACATTTTTAACATTATTAAATAATGGTTATGGCTTTCAATCAGGTAGATATATTGCCATTTATGTAACCAATCATCTAATACATTTATTACCATTTTATTATTAAAATAATGTTTAATAAAAACCAATAAGACACACAGCAAAGGACTGACAGATTTTATAAAATACAAATTAAAACTTTTATGTGACCAACATCATAAATAAAATTAAAATAATAAGCTGGGAGAAATTATAAACAACATATTTAACAGAAAAGATGAAATAAACATAATATATAGAGTGCTTTTAAATAAGTTTGAAAAAAGCCAAATATACAGTAGAAAAAGGTAAAAATATCACAGCAGACAACTCAAAATGATCAACAAACAAGAAAATAGCGTAGGTAAGAGATATTGTCTCGTTTTAAATTGTGCTAATACTTCATAACTTATATTTTAAACTATTTAGTTAATACAAAAGGGCATGAAAGCTGTATTTGAAATATAAACACCCAGAGACAATCACTGTTAATATTTTTAATGTCTTTACTATATTTATCTAATATTCAAAAGAAGATCTTTTGATTCCCATCAAAACATTCCTTTGCCTAGTCTAAATATTTTCTATAGTTTCAACTATAGCAAAAAAAAAAAAAAAAAATAGAATACAAAAGAAAAACTTGAGAAAATTTTAAAATTATAGATTAATTACAATGGAAAAAATGTAGCATTAGTAAAATTACTGTCACACAAAGTAGAATTTAGAAGGAGTAAGGCATTAAACAAAAATTTTAATTGTCATTTTCTTTTGAAAAAGACACACTGCACAACATCATCTCTGATGTTTAAAATTACTTTCATTTACATATCCTTATTCACTTAACTGACTTTATTTCCCTTTACATTTGTTCTGACTTTTCAGATTATATCTCAATTCATGAAATAGATATTTTTAGAGTGTACTTTTTTCACAAAGGGTATTTTTGATGACTCTTTCTTCCCTTAGCCTCTTAGACAAAAAAAAGTCTTTTTCCTCATATCTTGCTAACCATTCCTTTTCCTTTTTTCTAGTGTGATCCTTTTCTATCCAGTCTTTAAATTTGTTTTTTTGTAAGCTCGGTCCTAGGTTTTGTTCTCTTTCTATTCCATCCTTTCTACCTAGGTGGTCTGAACCACAACTAGTACTGACTCACTGTATTTTACTTTAAATCAAGTCCTCTGAGTGGCGTATCTATTTGAGCCCTTCTCTCAGAGTCTCAAGGCACATTGGGCTTGGTGTAGCTAAACTGGACCAATTATATTTGTTTCCCTGAACTGCACCTTCTTCCATCCATCTGCACTGACCAAAAAGAGTAGTTATCATTAACACCTCACTTTTCTTCTATGTCTAATTCATCTCCAACTCTTATTCAATGCTTTTTGTGTTTATGTTCATGAGGGATATTGGTCTATGGTTCATTTTCTTATAATATCTATGGTTTTGGTATCAGGTAATATTGGGGTCAAAAATGAGTTGAAAAGTGTTCTCTTCCCTTCTGTTTCCTGGAGGAAATTGTGTAGATGTTTTCTTTTCTTAAATGTTTGGTAGAAATAACTAATGAAGTCACCTGGGCCTGGCATGTTATTTCAGGTTTTGTTTCTTTATGGTTTTATAATTGACGTACAATGGATAGTGCATATATAATATAAGATTTATTTCTACAATTTCTTTAAGATATAGGGCTCTTTGGGTTATTTGTTCTTGATTAAGCTTTATAGTTGTACTTTCTAAGAATTTGTCCATTTCATCCAAGTACTCAAAAAAGTATTTCACAGTACTCTCATTAATCCTTTAATATCTGTAGGATCCCTGGTGATTTGTCCTTTTTTAATTGCAGATATTAGTAGCTTGCGTGTCTACCATTTTTTCTTGATCCACCTGACTAAAAAGTTTATCAATTTTATTTATCTTTTTAATAAACCAGCTCCTTTTACAATTGAGCTATGCTCAAAATTTATTTGACAAAAACAAAATTCTCTTTTGCTGAAGAAATACGGGAAACCTACACATATATGTTGCACAGAAACTAATTGTTTACAGTGGCAAACTTGACATGCTTTTCATATTAAATCAAAGATAGTACCAGTTAAGTTGTCACCTTATAGCTTCCTAAACTTCACCAAAGACTCTCTGTTATCATGGATCTGGGTAATAGGAGAGTAATTCAACATCAAACATTAAACCCAATTACATTTTAGGTTTTAGGCTCTGCCTCTCAACTATCAAACACTTACAAATTGTACTTTTTTCATCTTCATCTAAAATTGGAGCAAATATAAATTATGTTAACTTTGGACATATTGGCTAAATAATATGTCATGTAGTATTTACCCATATGATTAGCAAAAATATTATAATTCTCAATTTTCACGAAGAGAGGATAAAACTGGCACTCTTGCATATAATCAAAATGAATATAAAAACTGTCAAAACTTCATTGCAAGGAATTTTAAAATAAGTGTTAAGTGCTTCAAGTTCTTCATACCTTCCAAATCAATTTTTTTTTTCTGGCAATTATTCTGAGGAAATGGTTAAATATATGAACAAATATAAATACATTCAAAAATGTTCATAGGTCAGTTATTAAACATTTTTTTAAGCTAGACATAATGTCCAGTAACTGGGGAACAAATTTTAAGTAAATTTTAGTAGATTGATCCAGGTCAAACTGCCATTTTTGTAGGTTAAAAAGACTGAATGTCAATAATTTCATATGCTTCCATCTAGTTAGAGAAACATACAATGGAATGGCCACTAAATACAACTATACAGACTGTTTTTAATGATGTGAGTAAATAGTCACACATTGGTATAATATATATGGAATATAAAATCACACCTTCAGTATGCCTTCAGGTACACACACATGCACGTGCGCGCGCGCACACACACACACACACCAGATGACCTGCATTTGTCTTTGGGTATTGGAATGTATTTTTCTTTTTTTATGTTTAACAATAGGATGGTGTTACTTTCATAATCAGGAATGGGTTATTCTTAAACAGAAACACAAGAACTACCATTTTCCCAAATAAAGTAGGAGTACCTGTTTCATAACCTCTAACCTCAAAGAACTCCCAAAGTTGACTAATTTTTTATTTTTATTTTTTTGATAAAATACAAGAAAAAAAAAAGAACTGGAACAAGTAGGATAATATGGGGATATTTACTAGTATGTCTGGAAAGGAGGGAATTCACAGAATTCTAGTGATTACAGGTGACAAACCTCCCTAAGGAAATATGTCAACCTCTGTCTCCCAAGGAGCCAATCACTGTTGAGACAGAGAACCCTGCCAGGAATGCTATAGATCACCCTAACATGCAAGCTGGGCAGGTCTGTGTAGGGGAATGACCACCTTGCAATGCTTATTCTAGAATTCCTTATGAAATCAATGAAGTACATCTGGAGAACAAGTTAGTTAAGGTTATTTCTCTCATTTAAAGCACAAAGTGAATACATTGGAAAGCTAGTACCCGACTTTAACTGATACAAAAAATAAACAGTAATGAGGAAGGAAGGCTCACTAAATAAATAGAGAGGACTCCCCACTGTGTGAAAAGTATTCTGTTGCCAGCCTGCTTTTGATTTGTCCACTTCTCCTCCCAAATGCTTTGAGAAAAGTCGAAAATCACATCGACCTTAGGTGATTTATGCCTTTTGATTCAGATATTTAATTTCTGTACATCTCCTGGGCTCACTCAGGAAAGCCAAAGGCAGTTATATACAATAGTGTTTTGACATTTGTGCGTTCCTGGATCCAATGGCCATAATCACCATTCCAGTCATTTTAAAATGACATTTAAGCATTGAGATGTAGTTCTAGGAAAACACCATAAAGAATTTGAATTACCAAATAAAGATTTCTAAATTTCATTTAGTCAAATGAAGCTGTCAGAAAGATTTTCAAAACCAACTGTCTTTATTTATTTTTGAGTTGGAAGCTTAAATATTTTTGAACACTAACTAGATTGCTAGAAATTTAGAAGACATTCTAAATAATGCTGAGCTTACAATTTGAGAAAAAGTATCCACTTCTTTTAGGGAGGTGTGGAATAAGGGCAATCATTGCTAACTTTCTGGTACATTGAGAACACATAGCAAATTTTGTTTCTTGAAAGGGAATTTTTCACTCTAGTGCAGTCACAGCCTTAGATAAAAATAATATTTCCAATTTGCTTGGCTTAAGGTCTCTTTCCTTTATTTAAGTTTTTAAATGCACCAGCACAATTTTGCCCTCTTGCAATGGGGGCTGAGGCATGTAAGGACAAGGTGTTTGTATTGGCCTTAGAGATGACCTTATTGCTAAGTAGGTCAGAAAGTCATGCCAATGAGTCCAAAAGTCATAGGCTTGATTCTTACATGGAGCTTCACTCTTCTCCATTATTTGTCTTTGAAGAAGACCGCAAAGAAAGTGAAAATTAGACAAATAAAATTTGATTGGAGAAGGAAGATGTAGAAGTTCAAAAAGAAAAAAAAAGATGTCTTGAGTATGACATGGTGATGCCTGAAGGTGGTATCAGAAGACAGGTAGAGGCAGGGGATACTGACCATATGAGTTTTGTGCCTAAAGTGATTGCTGTGGTTGGATCAGAACAAACTCATTCCTGTTACTAAGTAAATAACTCACAGAGAGGCAGGGCAAGGGCATGGCTTGGGATTCAGTATTTATTTGTTATACAGCAAGATGGTGGAGTGGGAAGATCAGAAACCAAATTTTTATATAAGCACCTAGGTATTGCTATAGTTTTGGGAAAAAATATTATGGAATAAACCTCTGGGGTTACCATCACATTATCACAGTGTTTTCTCCATTTGGCTCTGCTGTGTGCAATATAGAGCAGAGGCAGCTACACTTTTCAGTCAGTCAGTGTTACCCCAGGGCCCTTTTCCATCCCTGGTCCATGAGGACAGATTGTGTATACTTTAAACTTTGTTCCAGAGAGCACATTTTCAAACAATACTTAGTAAAATTAAAAACAAAAATGAAAACATCCTCCCATTGTCATTTTACAATTCTGTTCAAGCGTCTTACCAACTCTCATCTCATGAAGGTAGGAACTATCAAGAAAGCAAAGAGGAAGGTAGCATCTGAGTGACCTTGCACCTTTGTCTGCTTTCAGATCCCAGCCTCTTGGCACTGTGTCTGGCTGCTCCTGGGTTCCCTGCATCCTAAATTATTTTCTAGTCTTTAGCACCAGTTTCTGGCCCAGTGATGCTTTGGTTTTGACTTCCAGCATATTGCACTCGCATTTGAACCCAACCCTATCCAGACTGGTACTTCCCTGAGGGGGTCACCTGGACACTAGCTTTGCTCCTAACACATTTCTGAACTTCCTACTAGATAGAAATTATTGGACCTATAGGAATTAAGACTATGATCTAGACTTCATTAGTTTTTAATGTCACCAGTATCAACACCACCTCCCCTTGGTCACCATAGCCTGTTGGCTATTTACAGGGCTGTGCAAGGAAGACAGAGGTAGTAATGAAGTCATGACACCTGCCAGTCAATATTTATGTCAACAGAAGTTAATGCCTCTTCCACTGCCATTCATAATTCCCTTCAATTACTTTAACAGCCCACACCTCATGACTGGTGCGGATGTAGGGCAAAAGAAACAGAACAGTGTACCTGTTCAGTGAATCTTGCCTCTCATTTGGAGATGCTCATCCTTGGACATCTTTAATAATATTGTTTTGGTCTGGTGGGCTCTTAGCATCCTGTGACACAAGCACAAATTCATGAATTAGAGGTGTACATGTGCTTCCTTGATAGTTTGACATCAGAGAAACTCTCTTTGCAGTATCTGTATCATTAGATTAGATAAATATCAACAATTTTATAAATCTCACATACTACCTAGCTGAAGGCAAAGCAGATCACAAGTGTATAGAAGTTATCATCAGACAAATCTAATTAATAGTTAAGAAAATTAATAATAATAAAAATACATAATCATCAAAGAAAGAAGTATTATTAACCAAATAAAATTTGACTCTAGGTATTGATTGACATTCTCTTCAAAAAAGTACTAACTAGTCACATGATTATTATATTTGTTCCCATCTCCCAGTAAAATATTTACCCATGAAGAAATGTTAATAGCAAGTAGTCAATTGAAAAGGAGAGATCTATTTATAACTTAGTAAAACAACTTAAATTTCATGGAAGGAAAGAAAAACAGAAAGAGAAAGAGTGAATTATTCTCACTCTAAATGAATTATCTTATTCTCACTTTTAACAAATTACCTTATTTTAAAGCTGTTCCTTTTGGTTAAATTTCAAGATATATATATATATATATATATATCCCCCCCACTGTGTGGTTGCCTCTCACTTGCGTCCCCAACTGGGGACCTGACGTGCAACCTAGTAATGTGCCCTGACTGGGAATCGAACCAGCAACACTTGGCTTGCAGGCTGATGCTCAATCCACTGAGCCACAGTAGCCAGGGCTTTCAAGCTATATTTTTATGTAACAGTGATTGTATAATATGGCAAAATACATTTAACTTCACTTTATTAGATGCATATATGAATATTATCAGAAAAGGAAATTTATGTATAATAATTTGAATCAAATATTCATATCTACTTTACATGTTTCAACTTGGGAAATATTGTCTTACAGATATCACATCTACCTCGGCATATAATAAATATCATACTTAACATTGACTAAGGAACTTCTTGAACTTGTTCATTTTTCTTACAGTTGTGTAGGAGAGTACAATAAACTTGCACAAAGAAAATACCCCATTATACATTAAACCCACAAGTATATATATTTGCCTGGAGCCTGGAGTCCTCATAAATTGGAATAGGTTCAATCATAAAGTTATCAGAGTAGTGAGTCCACTCTCTTAGGGATAGATAGGATTTTCTCAGTGAAATTTTTCTCTTTTCCCTCAAAATGTGGGTTTTTAAAAAAGTGTTGCTCACCTACTTCCAGGTAAATGTTATTTTAAAGTAGCAGCTAGAAATGTAAATTATTTCAGTATGACTCCTTCTGGAAAGCTTGTTAGAAATTGGTTGAATAAGTTCACCTATATGTTTACAAAGTGATCTTTTATTTTTTAAATATATTTTATTGATTATGTTATTAGAGTTGCGCAGGGCTGTGTCCTCGCGCCTACGCTGTTCGGAATCTTCTTCTCCATGCTCCTCCAATACGCCTTTAAGGACTGCAGCGAGGGTGTCTTCATTCACACCAGATCCGATGGCAAGCTCTACAACCTGGCCCGTCTACGAGCCAAGACCAAAGTCAAAGAGGTGCTCATCCATGAGATGCTCTTCGCCGACGACGCAGCCTTGACATCACACTCCGAAGAGGGACTCCAGCAGCTAATCACTTGCCTTTCCCACGCATGCAAGGAGTTCGGACTAGCCATCAGCCTGACGAAGACGAATGTTATGGCTCAAGGCACGGGGACTCCCCCATGCATCACCATCGACGGGTACACCCTGGAGGTTGTCAACGACTTCACTTACCTCGGGTCCACCATCTCGAGCTCTCTGTCAGTCGACTTGGAGGTCAACCGGAGAATCGCCAGGGCAGCCACAGTTATGGCCAGACTGAACCGGCGAGCGTGGAACAATTCCAGCCTCACTGAGAAAACCAGACTGCGCATCTACCAAGCCTGCGTACTCAGCACTCTCCTCTATGGCAGCGAGACGTGGACCACCTACGCAAGGCACGAAAGGAAACTCAACAGCTTCCACATGAGGTGCCTGCGACGCGTCCTGCATGTCGCCTGGCAGGATAAGGTCCCCAACACCGAGGTGCTGAAGCGAGCCAATATGAGCAGTTTGCATGCAGTTCTTAGCGAGAGACGCCTCAGGTGGCTCGGCCATGTCCAAAGGATGGATGCAGGCCGTATCCCCAAAGACCTCCTCTATGGCGAGCTAGCAGAAGGCAAGAGGATGACAGGGCGCCCAAAACTGCGGTTCAAAGACATCTGCAAAAAGGACATGACACAATGCTCCATCAATCTCAACACATGGGAAGTTCAAGCAGACGACCGCCTAGCCTGGAGGCTCGCGGTCAGGCAAGGTACGTCATGCGCAGAGGCTGCGCGCAACGAGGAGGCGGTCCAGAAAAGATCGAGGCGGAAGCAGCGTCAGCAGCAGCAACAACGGCCATCTGCCTTCACCTGTAACAAGTGCGGCAGGGATTGTCACTCCCGAGTCGGACTGCACAGCCATTCTCGGCGGTGCAGATAGACTCTCAGGAAGCTACGCCATCGTCTCTCGAGACGGACGGCTGCCGATGACGATGATTAGAGTTGTCCCAATTTTTCCCTCTTTGCCCCACTCCACTCAGTACCCTCATTCCCTCCAGTAATTGCCCCTTAGTTCATGTCCATGGGTCATCCATATAACTTCTTTGGCTTCTCCATTTCCTATATTATTTTTTACATTCCCCTGTCTATTTTGTACCTACCAACATATGCTTCTTAATCCCTATACCGTCCCCAATTCTCCCTCTTTTTCCTCCCAACTAATAACCCTCCAAATGATCTCCATATCTCTGATTCTGTTCCTATACTGTTTGTTTGCTTGGCTTGTTTGTTTTTTTAGAGTCAGTTGTTGTAATTGTGAGTTTGTCATTTTAATGTTCATAGTTTTTATCTTATTCTCTTTCTTAAATAAGTACCTTTAACATTTAATGTAATATAGCTTGGTGATGATGAACTCTTTGGTTTTACCTTGTCTGGGAAGCACTCTATCTGCCCTTTCAGTATAAATGATAGCTTTGCTGGATAGAGTGATCTAGGTTGTAGGTCCTTGCTTTTCATCACTTTGAATACTTCTTCCCAGTCCCTTCTAGCTTACAAAGTTTCTCAAAAGAAACTCTGATAGTCTTATGGAAACTTCCCTATAGGTAACTAGCTTCTTTTCTCTTGCTGCTTTTAAGATTATCTCCTTATCTTTAACCTTCGGCATTTTAATTATGATGTTTCTTGGAGTGGGCCTCTTTGCATCCATCTTGTTTGGGACTCTCTGTGCTTCCTGGACTTGCATGTCTATTTCCTTTATCAAATTAGGGACGTTTTCTTTCATTATTTATTTCAAATAGAGTTCCAGTTTCTTGTTCTTACTCTTCTCCTCTGGCACCCTTATCATGTAAATTCTAGACCTCTTGGAATTGTCCCAGAGGCTGCTTATACTATCCTAATTTTTTTTAACTCTTTTTTCTTGTTATTCTGACTGAATGCTTTTTTCCCCCTTATGTTCCAAATCATTGATTTGATTCTTGGCTTCATCCTTTCTACTGTTGGTTCCCTATAGATTTTTCTTTATTTAACTTAATGTAACCTTCATTTCTGCCTGGGTATTTTTTATGCTGTTGCCATACTCAGTGAGTTCTTTGAGCATCCTGACCACCAGTGTTTTGAACTGTGCATCTGATAGGTTGGTTATCTCTGTATTGTTTAGTTCTTTTTCTGTAATTTTGTTCTGTTCTTTCATTCGGGCCATATTTTTTTTGTCTCCTCAATTTGGCAACCTCCCTGTGTTTGTTTCTATGTATTCAGTGGAGCTGCTTTGACTCCCTGTCTTAGTAGTGTGGCCTATTGTAGAAAAGGCACCTGTAAATTGTGTGGGGCAGAGCCTTAGGTAATTGCTAGGGTGGGGTAACCTGCTTCGCCTCTTTATGGCTCTGTGTTGGGGGAGGGCTCAGAGAGTGGTCAATGCTACTGCCTGCCTTCTGGAGGCTTACCTAGGAGGAAGCTGTCTTCCAGACCCTCACCCCATTTCTAGGCACTTCACTTTCTCCTCGTGTGTGACTGGTGCCCTTCCAGCTGTTACCCTGATGCTGAATCACAGAGGAGGTATGTCTGTATAAGTCCTAAGTCGATGTGAGAGCTTTAAGAGGAGTCGCCCTAAAATATGGCAGTTTCTTCTGCCATCCTAACCCTTACTGGTTTTTACAAGCAGAAGTTATGGGGATTTATCTTCCTGACACTGCAATCTTGGACTGTGTGGTCTGGCCTGGGGCTGGGATTGCTCACTCCCAAGTTATCCCTCCTGATTTTTATCTACCACACATGAATATGGGGCTGCTAATTCCTCTGCCTCTCCATGCCATACAGCATTTTTGCACGTCTCCTCCCATCTCCATATCGCTGCCCCTCCTACTTGTCTCAATGAATGTGGCTTCTTTAAATCCTTGGTTGTCAGATTTCCATACAGCTTGATTTTCTCATGGCTCTGAGTAATATTTGTTTTGTGGTCTAGCTATAATTTTTTCTGTAGTTGTGCAAGGCAAAGTATGTTTACCTATGCCTCCATCTCGACTAGAAAACTGATTTTTTATTTTTGTTTCTTTGTTTACTACCACTAGAAAGAAAAAAAGTAGACTCTTGAATGAGATGTGATGCAAGCTGGAGCCCTGCAGTCAGAGATGGTGCAGTCCTGGCATTCATATGTTTATATCAAGCCACCACCATCAATCATGAAACACAGAAAAACAAAATTGTTCAAGAAGGCTATGTACCCAAGGTAATGTTTATTTACATATATATTTTTGTGAATGCCTCCAAATATGCATTTTCTGAAAAATATAATTTTACCAAAATTTGGAAAATTATCTCCAATTAACTGGCACTAAAAAATTTAAGCATCAGGTCAGTAACTTAGCCATATATGCCTCCAACCCTGAAACTTCAGGTTCTATGAAATCTTCTGAAAAACTAAGAATTATTTTTTAAGCTTTTATTTGTTTTGTAATTTTGAAAACACTATTTTAGGGCAAATGACTCCTTGGTTCAGTCTCGATAAGCAAATAAATAGCCTAATTAATAAAATTACCTTCTGACTATAATATTTCTTGTCCTATTTGTCCTTATTGTTTTGAAAGAATGGAAACCAACATTTAAAAGCCAATGTAAATACCCAAAGTCAATGGACTTATTCAGAAAGAACTTCTGGTCACATCTAAAGGTGCAGCATTTTAAAAAGATTTTATGTAGTCTTCCTGTTATAAGCAATTCAAAACTTTTTGATTCTCCTTAATGTGGAGTCATAGCTTTGACTAAACTCTTTTTTTAAAACCAAGGGTATATTTAATTAGCAGACAGTTTAACTCAAAATATAACTCAACAGAATACTTATGAACCATTAGATGGAAATAATATAGTCTAGTTTAGGAAGAAAAGATTTGTCTAGCCTTTAAAATTCTTTTCCTAACTATATTTATAGTTTATATCTTCGTATTAAAAACAAGTAAGATATAGTGAAGATTTCTCTTCTATTATTGTGTACATTTTATAAATAACATATATGCATACACTCAATCCATTAAAATTAAATTTGCTATATTACCTAACAACCTGGGTTTGGCTCTACTCCTCCCTCAGGAACTTTCCATTCTTATTTCTTCCCCGCCCAACTTCAGACATTGGTAATTCATGCTCTGTTTCTTACTCTTTTAATTCTAATGCTCTTCTATTTCCTCTCCATTTTCAGGCACAAAGCTTACAAAAATAATAATCAGAAACCTTTTCTTTTTTGTTTGTTTCTTTGTTTGGTCTGAAGAGTGTTTTAAATTTTTTGTAAACATTGAAATAAATTGTGGGAATTTACATAAAAATCCTCATTCCTGTTTTTTCTTGAAAAATTATAAACTCAAACCACACTGGGCTTAAATTCTGACATGAATACAATTGGCTGAGGCTGAGTAGAGATATGGCATATTCCTTCTAATTGGCCACAGTTTAAACAGTCCTGTCTTACCCCCATCCTATTACATTCACTTACGCAGTTTCCCATTCTTGTAGGCATTTATTTGGGCTTAAAACTTTTATTTCGAAGTCTGATTTCTTCACTACAACTCAACTGGTGCAGCTTGCTTGAAGTCAATAATGGCTTCTTTTTGCTACCACTAGTGACTTGGGGTAGAAGGCTTCCTTCTTATGGTTCTGTGCTGGTTGAATATGGGGCCACTTAAATGACATTACTGTTCACTGAGAGGTAATGTACCTCCTAATATCCCTGGACTGTCATCCCACATATTTCTATGTCAAAACAGTTCTGGTTCTTCACCCTTTTACTTGCCACTGAACCTGATCCAGAAATGTTAATTTTGTCCTCAGTAAATGTTTGATTTTGCAGCTCTATTTAAATTGTGGTTTGTGGCTATTCCTTGATTTCACTCTGAGTTCCATTAAGGACCTGTACTTTTACCTGTCATTTCAGGGATGTGGAGTGTGTGACAGAACAAGAACTGAGTTGGGAATTGGGAAACATGAATGTTGGTTCTCTGCTTCACTACTTAGTAAATGTGTGACTTCAGACATCTCAAAACTTCCTGAGATGTAAAATTGTTGTAAAATAATTTCTTCATGGGTTTAAGGCTTTATTTATTTGTTTATTTATTTATTTACTTATTTATATTCAGTGAAATTCCCTGTATATTATCTCACTTGATATCTGTGCTTTATAGATGAGAAACATTAAGATAGAAATGACTTGCCTTGGATCATGGTACTACTCATCCATGAATGAACTAGGGCTGGGATCTTGGTCTCCTGGTTCCCAGATCAGTCTTTATTCAACCATGCAATATAGCATTCCCCAAAGATCCTGCCTTCTTTGAGGTATGCTTTTTACAGTTCTCTGTTTTAAAAGCCTGTGATCTCTTTTGTAACAGTTTCACTCTATCTGAATGAGAAACATTGTGAGGAGAAAGCCTTTCTTCAACTAGTTTCTGCTTCTTCCACTTTTCATGATTAGTTTCATAGCCTGGACCTTATCAGGGTTCACTTTGTCACCACTGTGAATACATTGTTATTAACACACATACTCTAATCTCTAAATTAATTATATATAGGGCACACATAAAATTTATCATCCTAACCTGGACTCTTTGGAGAAAGGGAATGGCATTAGTTATTGGTCTTAAGCAACATGTATAAACTGGGACAATGATTATCCTTATTACATAAAACATTTGCACAGTGCTTTGCAGATAGCAAGTGTTCAATAAATAGTAATTATGAAAGGAAACTTATCAAAAGAGGTGAAAAGAGTTGATAATTTACTAAAGAGGCAATACACTTGAGAGTCAGTCCCTTAATAACATACAATAATAGGTTTGTGGTAAAGAAAAATCTTATTTTTTTTATATGTGACGTGGCATTTGAAGTCTAGTAGACCTTCCACCTAGGAACCAAACTGAAAGTGTCAAGAATTTTTGTAGGCAAACTTACTGGTGAAGATATTTTTTTAAGGCGATGAACTGGGGGACAAAGAGCCAGAGCCACAGAAAAATAATCATTATGTAATCAGGGAAATTGAAAATAATATCTCATAATAAAACACTAGAGTTCAGAGAAGATTCTACTTGTTTTTCAGGTTACCTTGAAATATTTATTATTGTTTAGTCTTATTTTATGGAGGAAGAGACTAAAATATTTTTAAAGTAGTTGGCTCCGGATGAATTTCCCAGGCTTAGAAAACAGTGCTCCCAATTTCCAGTGCCATATCCCAAGATACACATAACTTACTTTCTTACCGGTGTTCTATGGGATTATCTGTAATGCAGAGCTGCCTTTGTAGGCTATCGTTTTTCCTGGGGAGCAGGCGTGCTGAGAGGCAATCCATCTTCTCCTTTCCTTCCAACTTGAGACTTGACCCCTGATCTCTGAGGTCTGATCGCTAATGTTTCAGCACCAGCTGCAACCCAATCCTTCAGTGAACTCAGCTGAGCTAAATTAATCTAATTTTTTTAGCCTTTGCACCCTAGATATCAATCTCCTGGGCAGTTAGTGCTCCCTGAGCCAGGCATGGATTCCAGAGCCCCTTATCACTGCCCCCTTTGTACTCTAGCCCCCAAGCTGCAAACGGTCCTGTGGGCACCACAGAGCTACACAAACATTTGTCCCCACAGCCGACTGGCTTCCTCAGGCCAGTGTGCCTAATGAGCTGGCCATTGCCCGTAAATCAAGTCAAGCATACACAGTCCGGGCTTTCATCAGGTGAGCCCTGTTCAGCAATGCCTTTGAAGGAGAGGCCCCTGTGGGCTGCAGGGGCTGTGTGCTGCCCAGATAAACACCCCATCTCAAAGATGTTGTTCTGTTTTTCAGACAGGCTTGTCGTTAGTGGGAGGAAGCGTGCTGGGTTGCCAAGTACCAGGAGTGGACTGATGTGACTTGGGAGCCAAGGAAAAGAAACACACACACAGTCTCTCTCTCTCTCTCTCTCTCTCTCTCTCTCTCTCTCTGTCTCTCTCTCTCTGTCTCTCTCTCCTGAAGAGCCCAACTGGAGACTTGAGGCAAACAGAAGGTGAGAAAGGTTCACATCCCATCCTCTCACCCACGGATGTGCATGAACAGGCAGTCCGCAGAGAGATGGCATGGGTGGTGTCTTCAGTGGGTTCTGTCACCAGGACTTCCAACAGTGCTGAGGCAGACTGAGCACCAGCGTTGGGACCCACCCCCACTACCTTCTCATCTTTTCCTCACTGAAGCCATCCCAGGTTCTGCCTGTTTTGTGTCTTCTCAGCACTTCCTCTGTAGTTACAGTCTGGAATGTTCCACCAATTAACTTTCAATCAGAAAACAAGACCAAAATAGCATAAGATGGTTTCTTGTGCTTTTATTTTTTTCACCATCTAGGGCAAACTACAAGGTCTTTCCAGCTATGTAATATGAAAAATAGAAACAGTTACTGAAGAAGATACAACATTGAACATAGGACAATGATGCCTCAGTCCCCTTCAAAGTAGGCACCTTGGGACCTCACACAGTTCTCCCAGTCACCATCAGCTGCCCCGTCATATTTTCTTGAATCTCATTGACGGCATGAAATCCCTTCCCTTTTAAAGGTGATTTTAGCTCTGGAAAAACCCAGAAGTCACAGGGCACCAAATCTGGGCTGTCAGGGGGCTGAGTCACCTGGGAGATTTGATGTTTCACCAAAAAACTCTGCATGAAACGTGATGCATGAGCAGGCATGTTGTTGTGATGAAGCTGCCAATCACCAGTTGCCCAAAGCTGCGGCCTTCTGAATCACCTGAATAGTTCCCGTGGAGGAATGTTCAAGCTTAATGCAAAATTTAATGCAGATTCGTTGCTCTGCTCACTCAGTCACTTTGAATTCAATGGCCACACAGTACACATGCTCACTCAAGGGCATCTACTGCCCCAACAGACTAGTACAGTGAAATCATTGTTGTTCATGCATGTGCATTCCAGTCCATTCTCCTTGGCTGCCAGGTTACATCCATGTTGCACAAACTGTTCTTGTTATATTAAGAGTGGCTGAACTTTTCCTGGACAGACCTCATATTTTTTTGCATTGGTTTAGAATCTCTTTCCACTTAGTTCTTAGCAATTTTGTACTTATTTTTCAAAAGTCCTTTAGAATTGCTCCATTTTATTCATTCATTAACAATAATAATAACAAGTAAATATTTACCAAGAACACAAAATATATCAGGCACTATTCTAGGGGCTGGGGATATGGTGATAAGCAAGACAAACACCTGTATTTTATGGGGAAGGACGGACAGTCAATGAGAGAGCAGGTAAATACAGCATGCCATTTTAGAAAGTAATCAATGCTAGAAATAAAATGTAACTGGGAGAGAGGATAAGGAGGAGTGGCGGTGGGGGGTAATGGTTGTGGGGGTATTTTCAATAAGGCATCAGGCAAGGCCTCTGAAGAGACCATATTTAAATAAAAGCTTATTTGAAGAGAGGGAGACAGAGACTAACAATCTGGATGAGAACATTCCAGGCAGAAGAGAGTGCAAAGGTCCCAGGGTGAGATGAGAAGGTGACTCAAGGGAAGGGAGAAGAGTGGAGAGGCTGAATCACAGTGAGAAGAGCTTTCCGAAGGAGATGGGGTCAGAGAGGCTGGCAGGAACTGTGCCTGATGTGAGTGCTACCCGGAGGGACTAGGCATGGTATGTGCAGCCTCCAAGTAAGGGCATCATATAAACTATCTCAATTAGTATTCAGATACACAACCCTAAAAAAGCATTATTATCCTTTTGGTAGCTATACAAACTTGGGCTCCTACTGGCCAGGTGACTTGCTGGAGACCAGGATTTGAAGCCAGAGCTCAATTATCATCCCCTGCTTTATGTACATAGCTTCCACCTACCTTTACCTTAAGGAGATGACAGTTTTGTTAGTGACAAATTTTAATCGTATGAATAAGATGAGAACAGAAAATATAATTTATGCTAATTTGAACTGTGTCATGTTGGCAGTGGTACTTCACGTTTTTCATTGTTACTGTTCTGCTAAACAATTGGTAACAGTCGCTCCTACACCCGGACAGCCTTATGTTAGATATGGAGATTTGAGTGAATGGTGTCAGGATGATCACTGAACAGAGATTGTGCAGTTCAGCTAAATATAACATTAGGGGATATTAAAGTCAGTCCCATTCGTCTAAACCGGTGTTTTGCAAACTTTAATAATTTGAAATCCATCTTGAGTTTTGTTTTGCCATATTCTTATACTATTATTTAATGTTTTTCCTTAACTTGACTCAAGCAATTACTTAAATAAATGTTGACAACGGAAACTTTACATTTCTATTATAAACATAGAGCCAGTATAGTTTGTCATAAAAAGAAAGTATGTATTAATATGAATAAATAAACATGCCATCTCCATCCTGTCTAAAATCATCCAAAGTATTCCAGGCAGTATGAGACAAAGCTCTGGGCAACAATGACCTGAATTATATCTTCCTACAACAACAAAAAAGGTGACAGCTCAGTATCCCTGCACAGAATAGTTAATGCTTTGTCCATATACTTTATATCCTTTTCCACAACTCTTTAGGAGTTTAGAAAAGTTTACTTCACTGCCTTTTAATTTATGCAGAACATTAGCTTTATATCTTGCATGTTACTGGTAGTCAAATGTCATGGTACGAAACATTGTGGTCCAGCGTGCATGCTCTCCTCCACCTCGGTTGGTCTTAGCACAAATTGCTCAAGACAAGTTGGAACTCAGTAATTAATAAAAATTTACTATTGAAATCATCTTCCCCCCACCATCCTTTCTTTCATACATATTTTAAAAAATCTCACCTATGGCTCCCCTTAGTTTTCCCTTCTTTAGCTGCAGAGTTACCTTTGGGTGTGGAGAGGAGGAAAAAGATATGGATCAAAGGAGACAATTGAGTAGTTTTACTCTGTAACTGCACAAACCTATGAGGACATTTTATTTCCATTAATTCTATCTTCATTCAAGGCCTGATTACTTCTCACATTATTTCAAAAGACCTCAGAATGGATCTCCAACCATTGCCTTTTCTCTCATTCCTACACCAAGGCTGTCAACATATAGCAACCTTCAAAAACATAGCTCTCTTATTTTAAAAACTTGCATTAGTTTCCAGTTGCCTCATAAGAACTGCCCTCTCTTGGACATTCAAAGTCTTCCACAACATTCTCCAATCTACTTTCATCTCACAATTCTATAATCCATTCCCCAAAATATTGGATGCCCTGAGTCAATCCCCATATTTTTTTTTATATCTTAAATCTTAGTTTCTGTTGTTTACATTTATTTAATTTCCTCCTTGCCATCTCTAATCCCCAAAATCCCACCCATGTCTTAAGGCCCATTCCAACTACTGTCTCTTTTGTAATACATTCATATAAATGCATATAGATGCAGAGATATAATCACTATACCTTCATTTTGTTTCCAACTTCAAGTGCTATTAAGGAGATTTTTAAACTGAGTGAAAGGAGGTCAGTTTATACACACATTATTTCTGCTTTTGTGACTGCTATTACATAGTGTGTGTGTATGTTATTCTTCTACGAATACCTTGTAAGACTAAATGCAGCATTTGTAACAAGAATAGCCATGTCCTTTTTTTTTTTTTTTTTTTTTTTTTTTTTACTAGGAGTCAGATCAATCGTTGACTGAGTAAAACTGCACTGTCTGAGGAACTGAAGAAAATCACGCACTGGCTTCATTATTAAATCTCCCGAGGAAAGAGAAGGAATGAATTTCACTGGCCTCTGTCTCACTGGTCGGTTGATCGTATTTACTGTCAAATATCATTTCCTTTTGTCAAATTTACAGACCCTTACTGGAGACTTTCTAATGACAACTCCTTCCTTGTAAATATTTTTATGACCATGAAATCCTCAATCATAAATAAGCAAATATTTTACTATCACGAGATTGTAAGCTCTGTGGATAGACTCATGGAAATGATACACATTCCCTGGTAAAGAAAAGAATTGCCTGTGTTTCTCTGAAGTGGACCCCAGCCTCGATAAATGAGAGGGCTCTTCAGTTGTCCTTACCACGTGCCAGTGAATCTGAGATGAGGAGACTTTCGACGATGGAGACTGATAAATAGAAGTCCAGTGAGTCATATGCTCCTTGAATCACGTTATCAGAGGCCGAAATAGATTTTCTATCTCTTAATAGTCCTCTAGGACTAAAACAAAGAGCTCAAGAAACATGAAGGTTGCTTGTATATTAAGAAAGAAAGCATGCTAAAACATAGTCTAGTAATTATGGAATATGTTGAAGGTTTATATTTAACAACTTAATTCTTAACCAAAAATGACAATAAACCATGCAGAAATGCAAGGGTACATAACTAGCATCATTGGAATCACTGATAAGAAGGACTGGCTGCATGTACCAAGGTGGTACTAATGTAGGTGTGATATCACTTATCACTGTATCTGTTAAGAGAAAAGGCTCATTTAAATTTTAGGCAAAATGCACAGCAGCACACGATGGGAAATGTTCTTCCATTACAAAAATGCACCACTTGATGGGCTGGAATGTCATGGAAACCATTGTAGCCCACGGCCAGAAACTAACCTGTCAAGAGGCTTCTGTGCCCTGTTGTGCCGTCCAAACCTTCCTCCCTGTCAGCACGTCCCTTCCATTGCGGCCATAGACATTTGCTTGTCCCCCCAAAAGTGGCCTTTCAAAAACTGTCAGAGTCAGGGACAGTCACTGGGTTCCCTCAGACAGAATCACCTTCCAACCCCTGCCCTCACCCCAAAGGGTATGTGGCACTTCTGGCGCCAACCAGCTCCAGCAGTTTTTGCTCAGACCTTCTGGGCGCCTGTCAAAGACCATTTGTGACAGGACTTGAGAAGAATAACAAAGCAGCTCTCCCCTCAAGCCCTCTGAGGAATGTGAAAACTGAAGTGGGGACACATAGGCTCTTTGTAACCCCAGGTACACGGTGTCAGCTGCCTTCTCTGGCTGGCAGGGCCAAGTGACAGAATACAATGAAATGCTCAATTGGGCTGCATCGGGCTAGTCAGGACAGAGGATACATTTTATTAAAAAAGTAACGTTGTGCCTCCTGCCAAACTGAGGTAATTTCCTCTCCTTTTCTATACTTCCTAGCATTCCAGATTTATACATTTTAACAGTATTTGCCAGAGCTCACCTGAAGAAAGCAATACTCAAATAAAAAACTTAAAGAAATATTTTTGTTCAGGGCCCAGACCCATAAAGAATAACTACCATAGGCTTAAGAAATCACAACCTAATTTTACAACTAATTACTTAAATAAGCCAAATAAACAGACCAGTTTTGTCTCACTAAAAAACGCCAGAAGCATATAACCTGCCCCGGAGTTTGATAGAGTCAAAACAGAAAATGTCTCTCCTTACCCTATCTTCCCACTTGCTTTTCATTTAGTCAATTATTTTGTCTCTGAAACCGAGATTCTTACATAAGTTTAAACACATATGTTTATTTGACAAATAAAAACAGTGATCAAATTTTAATTACCAGAGTTTTTAAGGACATGTTTGAATAAAGTCAGATCTTGTTAATGACATGTGAGCCAACAGAGACTTTAATTTGATTCTGGACCTTCTGGAACCAGTAAGGAAACAGACTCCTTCAGGTAAACTGCCTGTTCAAAGAGTATGGAGGCAACCAAAGTGTCCCTTGACAGATAACGGATAAAGAAGATGTGGTGCACATATACAATGGAATATTCCTCAGACATAAGAAAAGATGAAATATTGCCATTTGTGACCACATGAATGGATTTTGATAATATCATGCTAAGTGAAATAAGACAGAAAAAGTTAAAAACCATATGATTTCACTCAGATGTGGGATATAAAACGGAAAGCAGCAAATGAACACGCAAGATGGACAAACAAAAATTTATAGACACAGACAACAGTATATTGATTACCAGAGGGAAGAGGAGGAGGTATTAAAGGGGAGAGGGGTCAAACTATATGGTGATGGAAGGATATTTGACTTTGGATAGTGAACACATCATTCAATATACAGATGATGTACTATAGAATTGTACATAATTTTATATATATATATATATATATATATTACTATACAGTAGTCCCTCTCTATATTGTGGTTCACTTATCGCAGCCTCACTGTATATTTTTTAAAATATTATATTTGATTATTTATTGTGGACTTTTCACTATATCGCGGGATTTTGTGGTACTGTATACGTATTTATATGTGTAGTATTTATGATTTTAATGATTTCTGCCTAAAATTTTTGAAAAAATATATTAAAAAATAAAATAAATGATTCTAACATTAAAAGAATATTAAATTGAAATAAAATACTGCACACTGTCAAAAAGGTTAATACAGGAGTGGAAAAGGTTAATAAGGGACTCAGGACAGTTTATAAGTGTGTGGGAAGGGTTTATAAAGCCTTAAAATACATATATAAATACTAAAATAAATGTAAGGTTCTTACTTTGCAAATTTTCACTTATCGTGGGGGGGGGTCTATAACATAATTCCCGCGATAAGTGAGGGATCGTCGTCGTCAGCAGCAGCCGTCCGTCTCGAGAGACGATGGTGTAGCTTCTTAAGAGTCTATCTGCACCGCCGAGAATGGCTGTGCAGTCCGACTCGGGAGTGACATGGTATCTGTCTCCTCCCGTGTTGAATCGACATCTTGCGATGACGCTGGAGTGTCCTCTCCAGTGAAGCTGAAGCTACAGAGCCTGGGCAGGGTGATATGGAGGGTCTGCTGTTGCCCATGCAGCAGACCCCCCCTCTCTTCGCAGCTGAAGGGTCCAAGGGAAAGACGGAGTCAATACAGCTTGGCTTCAGGTGCGCCGCAGGAGTTGCCGGTGTTGACTACAACGTCAAACCGCCTTAGGGACTCCGGCTCCGGATTTTCTGTCGGGGTTTACTCCCTTAGCCTTTCCCCTGAAGAGGTATGCCGCAAGGCAGCGGAGGTTTTTTGGAGTCAGAGTTTTCCTTCTCTGATGTGCCCTGACTGGAAGATCGAACCAGCGACACTTAGCTCGCAGGCCGACGCTCAATCCACTGAGCCAAACCAGCCAGGGTCAACTATACTTTAAAATATAATATAAAACATGAAATATACTTTAAAACATGAGAGAATTTTGTTGTTTTTCTGATCATAATAGCAATGCATTAAAAAGTATTAAAATCACAGAAATAAAAATGAAAATAAAAGAAGCTAACTATTCCATAATTCAGAGAAAAATCAGTTCTGGTATGTTTCCCACTCTGCCCTCCCTGCCTTGATTCTTCACTACTAATATCAGACTCCATCCATTAGACTTCACTAGTTTAACCAAGTTAAATTATTTATGTTTAAGTTTTAAACATGCTTATTCTAAAAATGATATTAACATTTTAATGTATAATACCACTAATAGCTATTAGCGAGAAGTCAGGATTTATAAGTTTTGATTTCTAAAACAATAGTTGTACTTTCTATAAAATGAAACAAAATTTTTTATAAAACATTTCATACCTTGACCATGATGTTATCATAATCCTGCTCTCTAGTCATATATGTGAGAATATATATAATCTAATATAATTATTACCATAGCCCTCAAAGCTAGACAGATTTAAATAAAAATAAAAGTAAGGCTTACAAAACCTAAAGCAATTTGCTGCAGACAATACAGCAGGCAGGTCGCAGAGCTGGGATTAGAGCCCAGACCATATAACCACTGAGGCATTAAACCATTTAGCTATAGAAGTAATAGTTACCGGGGTTTTGATTCTTGGTTTATTCCAAGTGATGCATTCATACATTCTCTCATTCCTTACCTTATTTTCTTTACATATGTTCTGCCTTAATACACATTCTTTCATTTACAATTTTGACTGTTTTCGAAGTCCATTTCTCCATTCCCATTCTACTAAGAAAGAAACAATTCTTGCTAACCCTAATAACTTGGAGATGTTGGGAAGAAATGGCACTGGGAGAGTGCCATTTAGTAGCAGAGTATAACAAGCTAACGATCCACTGCTTGTTTTCCTTTCATGTTTCCCTCTCTCTCCTGATATTTCCCAAGTGGTGGCAAATGTAGCTAACCTCACATTAGGCCCAAAGGAAGTGTAAAGTAATTGAGTATTGACTTTAAAAAAACATTTGCTGAAAACATGTTATAGAAAGACACAATAAGCCTTACAGCAACATGCCATTACTTCATTTAAAATTAAACTTCCTCAGTATATAGCATACTTTGTATCACTGTACTATTAACTGATATACATTAAAAGTAAGAATCAAAAATACTGTTCTAGTACATTTTCCCAGAGTGTATATGTAAATATATATTTAATTTAGAATTTACATATATTTAATTTATAATATATAATGTATAATAGTATATAATAATGTAATTAAGACTGACAATATGATCTATATATTAATAATACAAGTATATACCATATGTTAATAATTAATTTTAATATCCACTTTTTATTATGTGCTTTTTAAAAATTAAATATTAGATTTAGAATATTTCTTAATGTCTCTGACTTTTTAACTGTATATGTGACTGAATAACATCCCCTTTTATATAATTACCATTATTTATTTGTTCATTTTCCTATTGCTAAGCATTTAGGAAACTTTTCTTCTGCTATGAAAATGCAGAAAGGAACGTTTTTATACTAATATTTGTCACCATCTCTGGTTATTTCCTCAGCATAGATTCTCAAAGTAGATTTATTACATTTTAATGCTCTTCATAAAAATTGCATACTTGCTTTCCAGAAAAAGTTTACCAATTCACACTTCTAGCACTTCTTATTTTCCATATCTACAAGAACAGAGTGTAACCTTTTTTAAAAGTATTTGCTAGTTATGTGAAGGAAATGATTCTTAGCTTCATTAGTGTTTTTTATAATTACTGTGGAAGGACATTTTTAAATGAACTGTTACTTAGCCTTTTGCATGTTCTCTTCTGTGATCTGTTCATGTTCTCTGTGACATTTTCCACTGAGATCTAAGTGTTGTATTGATTGGAACTCTCTATAGATGATCAGAGTGCTGTTTTAATGCACAAATATGATTTTCACAAGGAAACAGTTAATTCTTCATTTTTTTTCCGTGACGATACAGTGTTGCCTGCTCTGGATTTGATTTTCTCATAACACTTTATGAGAAAACATCTTACGGAGATGGAGGCCCAAAAGGGCAGTGCTATGATGTAGACTGCTGTTGATAATTTGAGAAATGCAGTAAAATGTAAGTAGCTTAGCCATCTCGAATTCATTCTGAAAGAGTATAAATAACACTTTCTCCAAAGGAATTAATTTCAATGTATATTTTCTAATATTTTAGCCATTTCCCTTTTTAACTAAATTATAGAGCATTTGGAAATGGTTTTTTAATGCGAGAACATTTCCCTAAGTGTTCTATGTAGTTCTTCTAAAATTCCAGATGAATGTTTCACCTTCTGGGTATGGTGAAAGGAAATGGCATCCCATATTAGTACCATATTTGGTATAGACAGCAAATCATTTCTTACCAATGATGCTGGTTGTTATAATTCTGTACCCTGTGTACTTTTCAAATAAAAGTCTCATGTTTTCATATACATTCAAGTTTGAGGCCCAAGCTGGCTGGGCAACCCAGGTAGCGCATTACTCCCTAGCCTCTTCTCATATGTCTAAGTCTGACTTCTGCTGTGGAGCAACAGCAAGTCTCTCCTCTGTTAAAGCATGGAAGTAGCACTGCAATGTATGAAAACTCTTCCTAGGTTAACAGTCCCCATTTCTCAGAAATCAGCAAGAAATGAAACAAAGATTGGCTGGATGCTTTAGGTAGAGAACAAAGGGAGAGCCTAAGACAGAATGAGGCTGGGGTCACCAGGGCATAAAGTTACAGAAAACAGGCCATAGTGTAAGGAATAATAACTGGAGACTAGCACACAGAGAAGCTGCTCCTTGGGGATGTGTTAGGGAAGGTGCGGTTGGGGATGTCCAGTTAGTAAATATGACAATCGGTTATAATGGTGACTTCGAACCTGTAAAATACTACAGTGTTTTTTGAACCATTACAAATATATTGGGTTGGCCAAAAGGTCTGTATGGTTTTTCTGTAGAATAAAAAACACACTTCTCATTTTCACCATTAAGTTCATTAATTTGGATATTTTGAGTATGTTGGCTATCTCCTGCATGGTATAATGTTGATTGTTGTTAATTAATGTCTTGATTTGATCACTATCAACTTCAACTCGTTTACCCAACTGTGGAGCATCATCCACTGAGAAATCTCCAGCATGAAACTTCGCAAACCACTTTTGACATGTTCAATCAGTCACAGCACCTTCTCCATACACTGCACAAATCTTTTTTTATGTTTCAATTGCGTTTTTACCTTTCTTAAAATAATAAAGCATAATATGCCAAAAATGTTGCTTATTTTCTTCCATCTTCAATATTTAAATGGCTACACAAAATTCACCAATTTGGATACTTTTTTAAAATGCATGCTGATATGACAGCTGTCACAATACAATCTCATAAAATTGTTTTGAATGAAGTTAAAGACAACTAAGAGGTACTAGAGCCATCTTATGGAAAAAATAAAACAAAATTTTTGGCCAACTCAATAATTTATTACTGTACTTTACATTATGACAGGTGGAGTTAAGACTCTATTTTTATTTCTAATTTTTTAAACATACATGGACTCTTAATCACAATATTTAATTGTCTAGAACTCCTTCTAATCAGGGAGGAATAATAAATTTTACTGTATAGCTTCTGTCTCTTGCTCGGATTTTAATCAATTTAAGAGCATGGGACTGAGTTTTCTATTTTCTTTGGTCTCCTGGAAGGCTGAAACTGAAAATATATTCTCATGGCTTGGAAGAGTTAATCCATCTCTGAAAGGTACTAGAAAAAAACTCACTAAGCAGGGGCTGGACCAGTGTTTTAAATCCTGTGGAAAGAGACTCCATTTCAACTTGGTGTATATTGAACTAAGCATACTTTTGGCACCAGTCTTAGCAAAAGCACTTATCAATCAAACCTTTGTGTAGTTGAGTCAATGATTTGACCTGGAACTCATTTCAGGAGCCAAACATCAACTTACTAATAACCCTAGGATCAAGCATTATGCTGCATAGAGACACATGTCTGCAGACAATAAATGATTCCATTATTTTTTGGTTTGGTATGATATATATCATAGATCCTAACCCTTTGGTTAGAATATGTTTTAACTTCTCTCTTTTGTTTTCTATCTGTTAGGTATGTAAGTTGCAAGACTCTATAGTCATAGTCTAATCTTTTTATTAATTGTATGTTTTCTTTTAAATAAATCTGGGTACAATTTTAAGGGTTCATTTGTCAAATTTTGTGATCCTTTACAATCCTCTGTGCCTAAGGATGTTCTACTTTTAAAATATCGACTTTTAAAAAGCAACACTAATTTTCCAAGAAATACCAGTACTTTGTTTTGAAAGATTTATTAAAATATGTCTTGACTTTTAGAGTCAAGGTGACTTTTGATAGTGGATTTGCACTTAAAACATTGAAAAAAAATTAGAGGCTTATATCATAATACGTAAGGGTTGAATTGGGTAAAGGGATGTAGTTTCTGGAGTATCTTTGGCATTCTTACACCTTTAAACCACCTCCCAAGGAATATGCATAAGAACTTACTTGCTTATATTTCCTTCATTACTCATGAAAATATTTTCATGGAAATTTCATCATATGACATTACACTTGCCTAAAAATCTTATTTTTGTCTGTAACATTTCCTGTTCAGAAATGAGTATTTCTGGGGTATTATGATATAGAGAAAAAACTTAGAATTTTACTTAATTATACTGAGAATATTTCAGTATGCGAAATAAATACTTTGAAGTTAATTTTGAAAATAGGAAAACCCTGTTTACTTTATTATAACTGGAAAATCATGCACATGATTTATATAATATGGATCTCATTTCAGATTAAGTTAAAATGAGTCATTTTTTTCATTAAGCTTACATTTAATTCCAAATTTAAAAATTCTATTTCATTGTGCATATATTTGTGTTGTCACAATATATGTAAACACACGTTAAAAATGATTAAAAGTCAAGAATTCTGCCCCTGACTGGTGTGGCTCAGTGGGATGGGCATTGTCCCACAAGTCCAATATCATCGGTTTGATTCCCCGTCAGGGCATGCTCCTGGGTTGTTTGCAGGACAGGTTCCGGGTTAGGGGTGTGAGAGGTGACTGATCAATGTTTCTCTCACACATTGATGTTGCTCTCCCTCTCTTCCTCTTTCTTTAAAACAAACAAATAGATAAAAATTTAAAAAAAAGAATTCTGTCAAAATTAGTAACTTTTTAAAACTTCATGCTAAACAATTAGGATCTTAGATAGAAGTTTATTATTGAAGAAATTATTTAAACTTAAAAAATATGTATGTGATGTGAAATTAATTCATGAGACATAATTAAAATATGACTACATAGTTATATTTTACACAAACATACTCTCTATAAACATTAGAAAGTAAATTCTACAGGATAACAAAGTAAAGGTTTTCTTATATTTAGAGATTAAAATTAACCTTTTTTATTGCTTTTAAAATATTACAATTTAAAATCTAAATTGGTATCAGTTTATTACCCTTTTGACTATTTACTTCCTAGAACTCTTCCCATATTATCTCAAAACTATAACTAGCTCAGGAGAAAGGGAACTTGATTCCCATTACTTCAGGGTAGTGTTGTCTAACCCAGGTAGACTCCAAATGTAGAGGGAATGTAGAGAGGACAATATTAAAATTAATCAAAATTTTAATCGTAGATTAAACTGTAAAAAATATAATTTAAGAATAAAATTATACTGAAATAGCTTTTGAACATCCTTCACTACATGGCTCTGGATTATAGAAAATCCAGTGACACAAAAATCAACCTGGTCACAGGAGTAAAGAAAAGAGGTGATGGCCTTAGTCAGTGAGAGAAGCATAGAGCATATTGTGATAAGGTTCTTATATTATACAGAGAATTGTATAATATTACTTATAGGTAGACTGTGATAAATTAAATATGAATACTATAACCTCTAAAGCAATGACTAAAACAAACCAAACCTATGAGTTATAGCTAATAAGACAAACATAGGAAAAATAGGATAAACAAAACTATGAAATTAATCTAAAACAGCACAGAGAACAAATGGCAAATTGGTATATTGACTAGAACTTTATCAATAATTATATTAAATGTAAATGGTTTAAGGACCTGATTAAAAGGCAGAGATTTTAAGTTTGTATTAAAATAAAAGACACAACCATATGTTGCCCATATGGAATTCATTTTAAGTAAAAAGACACACAGGTTTAAGGTAAAAAGATGGAAGAACATCTGCATCTCATATATTACTGGTAGGATAAAAAAAAATGTTATAGTCACTTAAGAAACAGTCCAGCAATTTCTTATAAAGTTAAGCATACAATTACTATACACCCCATTGATCACATGCCTAGGCATTTATAAAAGAGAAATAAAAACTCATGTTCATGAAAAACAGTAGGTGAATGTTTAAAGAAATTATAGCAAATTAAATGTAATCCCTCCAAACTGAAAACAAATCAAATGTCCTTCACCAGGTAAATGGATAAATGAATAGTGGTATATCCGTATAAAAGAATGCTAACCAGAAAATTAAATCTACAATGAGACATTACTATGTAACTATTAAAAGTGCTAAAATTAAATGTGGATTATACCAAATTTTGATGGGAATGTATAGCAAATAGAAATTCTCTACTATGCTAGTTGGATGATAAAACAGTACAACCACGTTGGCCAACAGTTTGGCATTTTCTTAAAAAGAGAAGCATGCACCTGATGTGTTGTTTAGCCATTTGACTCCTAGGAAATTACTCAAAGGCAATGGTCTACAAAAACTTGTACATAATTGTGATACCTTCACAGTTGTATACATATGTCAAACATCAAATTGTACTTACTAAATGTGCGCAGTATATGGTATGTCAAATATGACTCAAATAAGGCTTTAAAAATTAAGGAAATCATTAAATCTTGAAAAAATACTTTGTGCGATGCAGTTAATACAGTGCTAAAAAGGTAATTTGCAGCCTTAAAGAAAAACATTATAAAAGAAAAATGCTGAATATTAGTGATCTAAGCATACATCTCAAGAACTTAAAGAATAGCTAATTAAAAGCAATTGGGCATTGATATCCAGATAGAAAAATGATATTGTAGGTCATGAATTAAGGCAGAGTTCATCTGGGCAATTTTTCTGTTCCATGCAGCAGCTCCTGGTGTAGATCACCTGTAGTTAGTTGATACACTTCTGAGGTAAGCCATTCAGATTGCTGACAATTTGTTTATTGTTGTCAGTTGAGAGCTCAGCCAAGGGTTTTGTCTGGGAGCACATGAGTCTTTCCATGGGACTGCTTGGGCCCCATGGGCTGGCTTCTAGGAACAAGGGTTTCAAGAGATAGAAAGTAAAAGATGCTAGTGTTTTAGAGTCTGGGCTCAGAAGCTGGCACTGTATTATTTGTGCTTCGTTCTTTTGGTGAAAGTCACAGAGCCCATCTAGATTCAAGGGAAGGGGAGTTGCAACACCATCTGTCAATAAAAGTCAAGTGCCTCAGAAAAATTTCGCTCTACTCTTCTGTCTTATCCCATCTTCAATGAATAATTTTCATGTACTCAGTGATGGAAAATGAGAAAGGCTTGTCAGATGGGTACAGAAATCACTATTCTTGGTACTCCTTGTGATTCTAATCTGTTATGCCAACCCTCACTTGGTCATTAAAAGTTCACAGATTTCTTTTTACTGGCAAGATTTATGTCAGATTCCTTCTATTGTGGCTCCACTAGGGAGGAAACGAGTCATGGGTTTCTCCTCTATTATGGAGGGTTCGTCAACTTCTGAAATTTAGTTCATTTATATTAAGTTTAATCTTTGACTCTCATGTTTTTTTAAAGCTATAATTTTGTTGCTTATATTACTTATCTTCACTGTTAGGGGTGACAGTGACAATTTCTAATGACCTTCTACATTTTAAACAGAAGCAGTAATTTCCCCCAAATTCTTAATTTGTTATTGTAATTCCTATGTTTTTCTTCTTTCTGGTTTTCTCTAGAAGTTTTTAAGGTCATAACTTTTCTTCAACTTCAAGCTATGAAAATATTCCATAATTAGTGTATTCTCGGTATTTTTTTCTTTAATATTGGATTGATAAATGCAAGTTAGAGGGAATGACCCCTTTAACTAGTTTAGAAGGCTATCTCTTACATCTTAATTTTATTTGTTCTGTTTACAAAACATACTATATATATATATTTTAAGTTTAGTTCTTGTATATAGTGTTAAAACTCATGCTAATTTAGGATATCTCTTTGAAATAGAATTAAAACCATTTTTGCAGTTTTACTCTGAATCCAAAATCACATTTTATCTCTTAAGTCACCCTTTTTGTGATAGTTTGTTTCTTACCCATCTCTTCCTCTTAAGTCTTCATTTACTTATAATCTCACTTATGATCATCATAAAAATTGGAATGTCTACAAAGACAACATCTTATAGAAGTCAGGATAGTTCTAAAAGAGTATTTTCATAAAATGTGTTTATGTGTTATAAAACATGGATAGAATATTTCCTAGCATTTTTGATGCTTCATTTCACCAGTAGATATGATATGGTTGATGTACATCTTAACATGTGATTTCATTTTCTTTTAAAATTATGATAAGAGGAACAGGGATGGTTTCTGCTTATTCTCTTCCTCCCATATTTATTAAAGTAACTTTGTACATGGGGGTTACTTTTGAAACATCATTAAAATGTAGAATAACATTTCTGTACTTATGTTTTCAAATTGAGTTAAGAAAAGAATGCTTAAAAGAAATGTGATTCATTATTTCAAAAGTAAGAGAGTGGTTTATCCCTATAATGATCTTTTGCAAAATAACCTATCACAAAACAGAAATATCTCAGAAATAAAACTCTAACCTTCTTTCTCTTTGCCAACAAGGGACCCCTCTATCTATGTGCTAAAGTTTCCAAACAAAATTTCTCCTTGAGTAGCCAAGGAGAGAAACACATAGCCATGCCAACATTTGATTCAGTGCTGAAGAAAAAACAGAAAACCTCACCTATTAACTAATGAGTGAGGTTGGTGTTTTAACCCTTACTACTCCAGATGGTGATGAAGGACTAATGGCAGGCCAAGTCTTTGTTCACAGAAATCTCCTGCAGGAGAGAGCCACTAGCATCTTCCATTTCAAGCAGGCGTTGAATACACAGCATTTTAATTTTGTCCCAGGCTGAATGGGAACTTTTTGGGAACTTTCCTCTGTGCTGATGTTTGAAGAAAAGTTATATCTGTGAAAGAATTCAAGGGTTATAAGATGTGTCTTCATTGGAACTATTTTTGCAGTTCTGTTTTTCAGTAACAACTATTACCTGAGATAAGATTTGCAAATTGACAAATCGGTTTTGTTGTATAAGTAGCTATTATAGCCAGTCGCACACTTTTCCTAAAATCTCTCTTCAAGGTGAAGATACATGATATGTGGTGTGCATGCATGTGTGTACATATATCACATTAAGAGGAACTGAGTTATGAAAATGGTTGAGAGAGTGAAGAGCAGCTAACAAGAAAATACAGAATGAGACACCATAATTCTTTCATAGCTTGTGTCTGGTATTCAACTCTTAGTCCAAAATTCTATCAATCTTTCAAGTACAGCTTGAGATTCACTCAGACATTAACTCTTCACTTTTAGCCATTGCCCACTCTGATGTCCAAATTCTTAAAAGACATTTACATTCCATGTTCATCTTAGCATTTAATATATATATATATCATTAAAAACTGTCTCTGTGTGAGTTTTTTTTAGTCCTATTTGTCTATTTTTGCCCTTGATTTTGGTAACAAATCCAAAAAATCATCACTAAGACCAATGTCAAAAGGCTCACTGCCTATGTTTACTTCTAATTTTATGGTTCAGGTCTTATGTGTAAGTCTTTCATCCATTTTGAGTTGATTTTTGTGTATGGTGTAAAATAGTGGTCCAGTATCATTTTTTGCATGTTTTTTAAAATGCTGTTCATGACCATAGTTTTTGCCTTCCTTCAGATAACACTGTTAGGAGAGGGTCCTCCTTCCTTCCTTCCTCCCTTCCTTCCTCCCTCTCTCCCTCCATTCCTTCCTTCCTTCCTTCCTTCCTTCCTTCCTTCCTTCCTTCCTTCCTTTCCTTCTTTCCTTCCTTTCATTTCTCTTTCTTTCATCATTACATCTGAACTATAGGGGTGCCAGGAGAAGAGCAAGAGCAAGAAACTGAAAACTTATTTTGAAAAAATAATGTAAGAAAACTTCCCTAATTTGATGAAGGAAGTAGGTATACAAGTCCAGGAAGCACAGAGAGTCCTAAACAAGCTAGACCCAAAGAGGACCACACCCAGATACATCATAGTTAAAATGCCAAAAGTTAAAGATAAAGATAGACTCTTAAAAACAGCAAGAGAAAAGAAGAGAGTTGCCTACAAAGGGGTGCCTATAAGACTACCAGTGGATTTCTCAAAAGAAATTTTGCAAGCTAGAAGAGACTGGCAAGAAGTATTCAAAGTGATGAAAAGCAAGGATCTACAACCAAGATTAATCTATCCAGCAAAACTATCATTTAGAATGGAAGGGCAGATAACGTACCTTCCAGACAAGGTAAAGCTAAAGGAGTTCATAATCACCAAGTCATTGTTATATGAAATATTAAAGGGACTTATTTAAGAAAAAGAATAAGATCAAAACTAAGAACATTAAAATGACAACAATCTCACAACTATCAACAACATAAAAACAAAACAAACTAAGCAAATCACCAGAATAGGAACAAAATCATAGATATGGGGATCATTTGGAGGGTTAACAGCTGGGAGGGAGAAGGGGGAGAAATGAGGAAATGGGGCAGGGATTAAGAAGCATAATTGGTTGGTACAAAATAGACAGGGGGAATGTTAAGAATAGTATAGGTAACTGAGAAGCCAAATAACTTACACACATGACCCATGGACATGAATTAAGGGGGGTGGGATTGCTGGAGGGAAGGGGGGCATTGGGGGAAGGGGGCCACTGGGCGAAGGGGGGCAAAGGGGAAAAATTAGAACAACTGTAATAGCATAATCAATAAAATATGATTTTAAAAAAAGAAAAGACTACATTAACACAGCTAAGCCTGGACCTAGATACGTAGGTGTCTCCAGACTACTAATTTGGTACCATTTCAAGATGAATTTTTAAATATTTATTCAAAATTTACTTGAAGGGGCAGGGAGACTCTGTCTTTCAATTAATAAAAATGTACACAGCAATAAATTTACTTATTAATTTACTTTGCTGCCCAAAGCAGAGTCAAAAGTCTGGAAAAAATAGTAGACAAAAGTTTCCCACTTTCCTATAACTCTTATTCTCCCTTCTGTTCTTTTGCAATTATCCAAATCAGGCAACTTCTTGGCAAACTTATTAAAGATTTAGATAATGAAGGAAATTCCTCAATACTGTGAATAGCATTGGGCTGTGCAATTTTTTGATCTCAGAATTGCAGCTGGCAGCTACTACCGTCTTTTGGCTGACTGTAATTGCATGTGCATGTTGCAAAATTATTCAGTAGAGGCATGTTCGTGCTAGTGAGGACTCTCTTTACATTTCCATCTGAACCACTGTCTGCTTCAGTTGAATTTGTACAAATTTGTATTTCTGTGGTTATATAAATATGCAACAGTAAGCATCTTATTTTTAATTTATTCCATAGGTATTTTAATGCTCCCCATGTCAGTGTTTTAGATAAAAGTCTAGTAGGCCCTCTCCTCGGTCAGATTCTGTACCTACCATTTAGCATTTCTTCTTCCCAAAACCGTTCTGGCTGCTGTATTATGAATTTAATTTGCCTTTTAAAGGTGTTACTTTTTATTTCATTTTCCTCTTTATTAATTGTTGATTTATGATGAGCAAAAAAAAAACATTATGCAAAGCATAAATTTAGGAATCAAATGTGGCAACACATTCTGAATTTGCCACTCCTTACCTCTAAGAATCTTGACAAGTCATTAGCCTCCCTGACCTCAGCTTTTATCATATGTAAACTAGAGTAATATTAATGCCATTGCAGAAGTGTTGGGAACATTAGCAACAATTTATCTCACTTTTTCACAAGATTCCTTAAAAATACTTTCATATGCACATATATGGATCCAGCTCATATTTTAGCATAATTGCATTATATTTTATTGAATGTCTTTAACTAAACATCCCCACTAATAGATATTTAATTAATTTTTTTTTGCTATTTTAGACAATAAGTAAATAAAATTCTTACACATAGCCCTTGGACTGTTTGTGTGAATATAATGATAGACTACATTTATGGCAGTGGAGTTGAGAGATCAAAAGTAGAAATACTTGAATTTAATAGATAATAACACAGTACCCTGAGAATGCCATTTTACAGTCCTACCAGTAGTGTAGGAGAATTTTTGTTTCTCATAACTTCCCCGTACAGAGGTATTATATGACAATATTATATGACAATGTTCTAAAAGGAAATGAAGAGGTAAAATTCTGTACATTAATTTGTATCAATGGAAACATCCCAGTGATATTTTAAGCTGAATCTTTTTTTTTTTTTTTTTTTTTTTTTTTTTTTTGTGGTTTCCTTAGTGGCAACTTTCAATGTCTGGAGTACACAAAGTTAATAAGCAATTACTGAATTAAGTGACTGGACATAGTAGATATTTTATACTTAAAAAAAGTAAGTCACAGCATTTACATTATTAGAAAGGCTGAGAAAATAAAGAGCTGAGGTACCAAAATGGTTTATAAAAGTTAAGAGACACTAGTGACAAAGAGCAACCCTGGATGGAGTTCCATGGAGAAATTGTCAGACCAACTTGCCAAGGTTTTATAAATCTAAACCCCAGTCTATATTTAACCACTCTTCCCTGATTATTTACTCCCCTCTTTGCAGTGGTCTGGAATCCTGAGAAGCATATTTACACAACTGGTGGGAAATGAGAGATTAGGTGAGTTAGATCAAACACCTCTTCCCTGTGATCAAGGGAAGGAAACTGAGACCTTTTCAAAACATACTCACTAGATTAGCCATACAGTTTGGGGCTTGTTCTACATGGAGAACACAATGGCTCCTTTATGGACTTTCTCATGTCCACTCAGAGCCTTGAAGAAATTAAGTACAGAAATAGAAAAGAAACTGAAAAAATAAAATAAAAAGAAGACAAATAAGGAGGGTCACAGAATCTTAATAATTTCTACAAATAACTCTAACACACCTGGAGTCAATGTCCAAAATTGTGGTTTATATATAGTTACAACAAAATCTAAAAATAGATTTATAAGCCAAATTACTCAAATATCAGAGAAAAATACTCATAAAAAGTATGCATCATTTGGGCAAATCATCACACTTCTCTGGGTCTTTTATTCCTTTATATATACTTTTAAGAGTACTAAAAAGAAAGCCATATGGAAGAGGGAGACTTTGAATGTATTCTTGAGGGATAAGTAAAACTTGCTAGTAAAAGAGGAAAGGAAAAATATTCCAGGCAGGAAAGAGCATCCTTTTCAGGAGGCTTGCCTGTACCTCCTCAAAGTTAATCTCTTTTTCCTATGGACTTTTGCTGTACGTTTATTTCTGATATCAGAACCCACTTGTCTGCATATGTCTGCTCCCCCCAACCCCAATGTCTAGTCCCAGGCCAGGCACAAGTGGTCAGTCATTGAACATTTTATAAAGTCATGGAATGGTGGGACAGAAGTGTGCCTGATAAAGGCTAAATCTATTGTTTTGGCACAGTTCTGGATGGTATGGGACAAATATTAAAGAGAATATCCAAAATCCAAAAATTTATATTCTATGTGTAGGGATACCCTTAAACAAATGAGACAATTCTCTAAGGTAGAACTGTTTTTCAACTGCAGGCAAATGGGAACTGAAAAGGGAAAAGTTGGTTTGGGAAACTGCAGATGGCTCTGTACAAAAGACGGACTGACAAATAGAATCTGAATAGATAAGGTCTGTGTGGAGAGAGGGAGGAAATAAGGCCTCTAGGCAGAGTGATCAGAAGTAAAGGTAAAGAAGTGTATGAAGTATGTAGGGGACGAGTAGAAGTGCAGCTTGTTGCATGGAATGAGCCATTTCAGGGAATTAAGGAAATAAACTGGACAGATGGAATATTTCCTAATAGTAAAGACCACAGAAGTCAGGTAAAATCTTTGTACTTAATTGTAAGTTCTGGAGGAGGAAAGTGACTCGATGACAGTGATGTTTAAGAATGCTTGGTGCCAGTCCAGTAGTAATAGCGAAGAGATTGGGCAACTTGATGTCATAGACTGCATCTTACTCATTATGGTGTTTATCCTGTGATTAGTATAGTGGCTGACACATAACACATAGTAAACTTTTAAGTTATCCTCCCACCTATGATTTCCCCATCAATTAAACAAGGAATAAAGAGGCGCTGGAAGTAACCCAGGCAAAGGTGACCACGACCATGAATATGGTGGTCCCAGTGTAAATGGATAAAAGGGCAAATATCAATGACATTTCAAAGGAACATAACATATCCTACTGACAGATTGGAAATGGTGGATAGAGAGTTTCAAAATAATGTTTGGCTTTCTTGCCTGAAGAAATGGAAGTAGCACTCTACAAAATTAGAATGAATACATTTTCAGGTCTGAGAAAAATAGTTTGGGGACGGAAATGTTGAAATTTGTGGGCCAACCTGACATCCAAGTTGAAAATTCTTTTTTTAAAGCAGTTTGAAAATATGCCTTTTATTAAAAGATTTAGTCCATTTGCAATTAAAGTATATCTACATACTAAAGTTCATATTTACCATCTTTCCACTTATTTTCTTTTTTAAATTATATATTATTGTTTATGCTATTACAGTTGTCCCAAATTTCCCCCCTCTGTCTCCCTATACCCAGTACCCCTACACACTCCCTCAGGTAGTCCCCACACCATTGTCCATGTCCATGGGTCCTGCATATATGTTCTCTGGCTATTTTATTCTCTATGCTTTATTTTATATCCCCATGATTACTCTTTAACTTCCAATTTGTACTTCTTAATCCCTTCATCTTTTTCACGCATCCCCCTGACTGCCCTCCCATTTGGTAACTATCAAAAAGTTCTCTGTATCTATAATTCTGTTTCTGTTCTGCTTATTTGTTTATTTTGTTTTTCAGATTCATTGTTGATAGATATATATTTACCGCAATTTTATTGTTCATATTTTTAATCTTTTTCTTCTTAAAGAACACCCTTTCACATTTCATATAATACTGGTCTAGTGACGATGAATTCCTTTAGCTTTTTCTTGCCTGGGCATCTCTTTTTCTGGCCTTTGATTTTAAATGATAGCTATGCTGGTTAAAGTAATCTTGGTTGTTGGTCCTTGCTTTCCATCACTTTGAATATTTCTTGCCAATTCCTTCTGGCCTGCAAAATTTCTTTTGAGAAATCAGTTGACAGTCTTATGGAGGCTCCCTTATAGGTTACTAACTGCTTTCCTATTGCTGCTTTTAATATTCTCTTTTTGAATTTAACCTTTGGCATTTTAATTATGATCTGTCTTGGAGGAGGCCTTTTTGGGTCAGTCTTGTTTGGGACTCTCTGTGCTTCCTGGACTTGTTTGTTTATTTCCCTCACCAAGTTTGGAGAGTTTTCTATCATTATTTTTTCAAATGGGTTTCCTATTTCTTGTTCTTTCTTGTCTCCTTCCAGCACCCCTATGATGTGAATGTTGGTATGCTTGAAGTTGTCCTAGAAGCTACTTACACTATCCTTATTTTCTTTTTAATTCTTTTTTCTTCCTGTTG
Organism: Furipterus horrens; assembly: GCF_987537825.1. Taxonomy (NCBI): domain Eukaryota; kingdom Metazoa; phylum Chordata; class Mammalia; order Chiroptera; family Furipteridae; genus Furipterus; species Furipterus horrens. The sequence goes on from NW_028327173.1 coordinate 145,911,450, forward strand.
CTCTGATTGGTTGTTTTTTCTTCCTTATGTTCCAAATCACTGATCTGATTCTCAGCTTCATCCACTCTACTGTTGATTCCCTGTAAATTTTTCTTTATTTCAATTAGTGTATCCTTCATTTCTGACTGGGTCTTTTTTATGCTGTTGAGGTCATTACTAAGTTCCTTGAGCATCCTTATAGCCAGTATTTTGAACTCTGCATCTGAAAGATTGCTTATCTCCATTTTGTTTAGCTCTTTTTCTGGAGTTTTCATCTGTTCTTTCAGTTGGGCCATGTTTCTTTGTCTCCTCATTTTGGCAACTTCCCTGTGTTTGTTTCTGTGTATTAGGTAGAGCTACTATGTCTCCCAGGCTTGATAGAGTAGCTTAAAGTAGCAGGTGTCCTGTAGGGTCCAGTGACACAGCCTCCCTTTTTACCCAAGCTGGGTATCTAAGATATGCCCACTGTGTGGGCTGAGTACACCCTCCTCCTGCAGTCAAGTCTTGATTGCTGTTGGCATATCCAAGGTCAGCCATTGCCTGTGTTCTTCCCTGGGTCACACAGCATAAGCTACAAAGCAATCTTCAGAGGGCTGCTACTTGTGCTGGACTTGGAGGTGGCCAGCAGAGGCCAAGCTGTGAATCAAGACTGGCTGCTCTTGTCAGGCTTACAGCAACTTAGAGAAAGAGGTATGAAGCCAGATGCAGCTTGTTTGAGAGAATTTAGGAAAATCCAATGCATGGGCCAAGATAAGCCATTCATATGAAAAGCTGGGTGGGGCAGAGCCTCAGGAAATCACCAGGATGAGGAAAACAGTGTGAGCCAGGATGATGGAGTCTCAGATATGGTACCCACCTGTGGGCTCTTTGGGGAGAGGGCTTAGAAAAGGAACAGTGGCCTCTGCCAGCACTTCTGTCTGGGAGAAAGCTGCCCTCAGCTTGTGCCCTGATGCCAGACAATTCAGTACCTACCCTTATGTCTGTGAGGCCTTTTAATCTGCTGCCCTGGCACTGGAGTTCAGAGTGAGTGACTCCAAGTAAGTCCATACGTATGCCCTTTAGGAGGAACTGCCTGGGATTCCTGTAGTTTCTGTTCCACAGTCTCAATCCCTCCCGGTTTTTATAGCCAGAAGTTATGGAGACTTATTTTCCTGGACTGGAACCCTGAGCTGTATGGCCTGGTGTATGGCTGGGAACCTTCACTCCTGAAATAACCCTCTCAATTTATTTCCACCACACATGGGTGTGGGACCAGCCCATTCTGTGTCTCTTCCACTCCTACCACTCTTGTTGTGGTTTCTTCTTTAATTCTGTAGTTGTAGGACTTCCATTCAGCTCAATTTCTGATGATTCTAAATGACGGTTGCTCTATAGTTTAGTTGTAATTTTGATACAGTGTGCTGGTGGCAAGCTGTGTTTACCTATGCAGCCATCTTGACTGAAAGTTTTCCCTGAAAATGCTTAATAGACATTTGGAAATTTGAAACTAAAATATTAAGTGACAAGTCAAGACTGAAGATTGTTTCTATGAGTAAGAATGGGAAATGAAGAAAAAATAAAGTGAGGCTTTGGGGAAAAGGATGTTGAAGAATGTCTAATATATGTATTAAAGCCTAGAGATAGAGATCAAAGAATGAACACAGCCTGAGTCCTCCTTGGAAGAATGTTCCTGTTTCTGCGGTTACTTTGCCATTGTGACAGTGTAGCGGCTCATACAGATTTCTGTCCTACAGCAGCTGATGTGGTCACTGACCCTGGAAAAGAAGGTGTTAATAGAAGTCAACCAGAGTTTCCTCCTTCGGATTTCCACAGAATGGACACTTATTACAAGCAGGAAATGTTATGGCGGTGCTCACAAATGCACAATAGCATGGGTTTTACTGTCCTTTGTATGTCATTAAAAAGAGACTTAACACAATTCCCCATTGCTTGGGAGACATGTATGTTAAGACAATGAGATCAAGGAATAAATCAAAAGGTACCTTGAAATAAATGAAAATGAGAACACAACTCAAAATCCGTGGGATACTGGGAGTGCAGTCCTAAGAGGGAAATTCACAGCATTACAGGCCCATCTCAAGAAACAAGCTCAAATAAATAATCTAAGTTTATACTTAAAAGAACTTGAAAAACAATAGCAAACAAAGCCCAAAATGAGTAGAAAGAAAGAAATAATAACGATTAGAGCAGAAATAAATGAACCCAAGAGCTGGTTCTTTGAAAAGGTAAACAAGGCTGACAAACCTTTAACCAGACTCATCAAGAAAAAAAAGAGAGAGGACAGAAAAAAAAAAAAAGAAAGAAAAGAAAGACTTGCTTGGAACCACTCATTCTGTGTGGCAATGTATGTAAAAGGAAGTTTCGAGTTTTTTTAGACAAAACATTGGAATGTTTTATGTCACACCTGCTCTCATGCTCTTTCCTAATTTCCTTGGCTTTCTTAGATATATTTCCAAAACAATGCTTTAAGCCTATTTGGAATGTCCTTGGGGTTAGAGAAGATTGATGGCTCCATTTTCTCTCAAAAACATTTAGCAGTTTTAGAAATCTTCATTTTTAAGATGTCTGAGTACAGCTTATCTGGTCTTTCATATAAAAGTTACCACAAATACCCCTTACACAACTTTTGGCTTCAGGGGAATGATCAAATTGGGAATCAACCTCTGCTTCAGACACAAATAGGATATTTATATATTAGCGAGGAAATTTTTCAGAAATGTTTTCAAATGCCCATTGCTAATAACAAACAAGAAAAAGTAATTGAATATTTCTACAGAGGAGGGCTTTCAAACATTTCTTAGCGTGACCTAGAGTAAGAAATGTATTTTATATCATGACCCATCTCTGATATGTATATGTGTGCATGCACACACACACATACACACTACATACAACTATGACAAAGTTTGAAGAAACAGTACTTATTCCTGCTTTCCTGGGCATGCACTATTCTATTCTATCTATTCTATTGTATTCTATTCTATTCCATCTCATTCCATTTCATCCCGTCCCAGTAAAAATAATGTTTGTTACAACTTATTACAATTATTTGGTATCTGAAGGCTGAAAAACATTGCAAAACCATTTTTAGGGCCATAGAAACAAATGATCCTTTTTTTTTTCTTTTTTTGAACTTGGAAGTAGGCTATTTCTTATCCTAGGGACACTTTATAGATTACCTTTAAGTGGAAGAAGCCAGTCACAAAAGGACACTGTTGTGTGACTCCATTTATATGAAATGTCCAGAACAGGCACATCTATACATTAGATTAGTGGATTACAGGGGATGGCAAAAGGGGGAAATTGGGACTAACTGCTAATGTGTTTAGGGTTTCTTTTAGAGATGATGAAAAAGTTCTGGAATTAGATAGTAGTGGTTGTACAACAGGGTGATTATACTAAAGTCTGCTGATTTATACACTTTAAAATGGTAAATTTTATGTTGTGTGAAGTAGATATCAATAACAAATATTATCCAGAGAAAAAGAGGTAGATAAATTGTAGTTTATCTACCTTCTGCCTTATTACAATGGTTATTATGTGGATCAGTATTTTTTTAAATCTTAAATTAATTTGTTCTTTCATGTAGGTTAAAGTTATAAAAATTATGTTTTTGCTATTACTTAATTTTCCAAGCTCTTACCTATTATATGTATTACCACAGATTCCAAATTACAAGATCTTGAATAAAGTAAATTTTAGTCTTTGATATAACTCATCTACTCTATGCAGTGTGTGAGGAAGTTATGTATCATCATTTACTGGTTCTTGCACAATACTGTGCTAAGTGTTCAAGAAACAAAGAGGTTATTAAATTGTGATCTCTGTTCTAGAAAGCCATTGAGTTCATCTGGGAGATAGAACATGGCACAGTAGTAACCACCTACAGAAAAGGAGGACCGAGGGCCAAGCCTAACCCAAGGTCCAATGAATGGTGAACATGATAGGCATTAAGAAGAGGGGGAAGAGAGTCTCCCGAAGGAGATGGGTCTTTGGATGTAAAAGAGAGAGGTGGCTGGTCAAAGAACAGAAGAAGAAAGATTTGCGGACAGGAAGGCTGTGAAGAGTTTGCTTATTATCTACCTGGCCTCTGTGGAAATCAAGGCAATTTCCTCTCACCATTATTTTTTTCTAACAGCCCATTAGGGTCTCAGAGTACCTATCCTGTTTTAGAGTTAGGACGACTGAGGCACCGAGATTTTAGGACGGTTCAGTTCAAAGAAAAATAAACTATAATACATAGAAGAGTTTTTTGAAAAGAAGGATTTGTGGTTTTCCTTGGAAAAGATGTTCCCTCGCCGCCCAGGCTCCAGCCAGCTTTTGGTAAGATGTCACTAAAGAGAAAATTTAAGTTGTTTATAAAGCATCAAATTTTCATTAGAACTTGTCCAAACTGCAATACTATGAAGATAGAGGGTTTCTGGAGTCTGCAGACATCTTTCTTTTCAGTGCAATTAGAGACATTAGAATTTTAAGCAAATTCCAACCAAATTTAACTTAGCCAGTTAAATAATAATTCAGGAAAATATACCTTTTAGAATCTTTCCTGCTTTCTCAAAAAGAAAAAAAATGACAATTTGAAATGGTGTATATCAGAGAGGTGAATCCAAATGTAGAAATTAAAAAGTTATGTGCACTTGGGTATAAAAGATTGATGGTTTTACCTTATCTGGTAGCCCCAGTGAAGATGCAACCGGTTTGGGAGCCTACAACTCGATGGTTCTAACTCTATATGTGTTTACCAATTTCTTTTTAAACCCGGTCTTAGCACTTGGCTCCATTAAGCCAACATTGCATACCTACTATGTGTGGGGCATTATTCTAGACACAGAAGGGGGAGAGATAGCTGAGGAAGGCCGAGTCCATGATGTCAAGGTACTTACCCTATAGAGCCACATTTCCCAAAGCTTGTTCCATGGAACACTGTCCTGAGAGTTTCTGCACAAAGAAAAGTTTGATGTCTAAAGTGGTTTAGGAAACTTCTATATCCCAGTCTCTCTCAGAGACTGACAGGAAAAAAAAAAAAGACTGCAGGAAAGTAAAACCTTAATTCAGAACTCCCTGTACATTTCCCTCTATTAAGAACCTAGAGCTAGTGACCTGCAGAATACACTGAGACAAGTTGTTTTAGATCAGAGCTGTCCAATGGAACTTTCTGCAGTGTTGGAAATGTTTCATGTCTGTGCTGTGCAGTATGATAGATAGTAGCCACATGAGGCTACAGAGTACTTTACTTTAAATGGGGCTAACACAACTGAAGAGCATAATTTTAACTATATTAATTTTAGTGAGTTTAAATTTAAATAGCTACACATGGCCAATGGCCACCATACTGAGCTGTACAGCTCCATATCATTGAACATAAATCTCTTTAAAAAACTTTTACTGGATATTTAAATCTTTCAACAGTTTGCAGAGAGAAAAGTAAGACACTTTAGGAGGTTTTGAGATACCTGACAATGCTCCATGCACTCTGTGAGTTTTGAAAGTTCTTTCATCTGAAAATGCCTTTCCAAAATCTTTGCAGATGTATTAAGCCTCTGAATCCTGATAAGAACCACTTTTTAATCTCCATATTGGGATCCCTCTCAACAACTCTCAGGAAGAAACGCACTTCTGCTGCTCTGGGTAACTCATTTGTCCTGCCTGCCTCTCAGGCGTGATAAACGAACATGCACACTGAGGGATGAGCTTCACCTGTAAGTCTCAGGAGCTCCCTGGACTTACTAGTCAAGCAAAAGACAGCATCAAACAGCGTGATATACTGCTAAAATATTCATTATCAAAGGTTTCCTCCATCAAAAGGTTTTATTTTTATGTTTATTATCTTTCAAAACATGTCTTCTTTATTTTTATAGTTATGAATAACATTAGTCCAATGAAATATTTTCAGGTTTAATGAAATTGGTCGTAATTCTGAGAAGGCTATAAAAATGGCAACTTTTATTTCTTTATTCTCTTTCTTATGATACTTGGCTTTTGATGTCTTGAGAGGGCTTTAGAACTCCTCCCAATTCTTCACACACTGGCTTATTTTCAACTTTTTCTGCAGACGTCCGGAGCCCACGACGCCTTTCTCCACAGGCTTCATGCTTTTGTAACTCCAGCTACACTTCCTGTTCACAAAGCCTTTCTGTCTATCTTGCAGATGGGAAGGTGCTGGAAGGAGTGCCATACCCAGAAAGAGAAGAGCAGTGTCTCCAACCCTGATAACAGCCAAGGCTCCCATCTCCTCCATTAAAAGTGTCTCAGGAACAGTCAGTAGTATGGCAAAGAAGCTGGATATTTTTATGAGTCAGCTGCCTCGAATAACATTGCAACAGAGGTTGCAGATTTTTTCTACTCCATACTAATATACATAAATTGTTAGTATAGAAATTAAGAAGCCTACAGCCTTCAATGGAAAAATCTTCTGGAAACCTATGTATTTATTAGATATTGTTTTGTTTACTTTTTAGTTCAGGTCAATAAGGTCAGCATAACAGTAGGATGGCATATATTGTATAGGCTCTGATAAATGTTTGGTTTTCTTTATATAAACCTTAGTCTAGGAAAGTAGCCTTTGAGGAGAGGAAGTGTGAATTTCAGGTGCTGCTAAAATAGTAGGGACTGGCATCATTAGTATTTTTCCAAATCCCTATCTTTTAGGTAGCCTCTTTCATACTCTCTACAGGTGATCAGAATTTGGGTAACTACCAATTTTTATCCTCATACGAACTTAAGGAAACCCATATGAGGTCTGCTCCATAGTCCAAAAGACCCTTAATTTAGTCTATGTTTCTCTGACTATAAAATCCAGGGGCCGGTGTTGGTTGATACCAGTCTTAAAACATTAAAGGTGTGGTGCTAATCCCTCAGCAATCTGCTAAATATATACCATCTGTTCATTTATCTCAACTTTTTAAATTAACTTGATTTTACCTTTTAAAGTATTTTGCTTACAAAAGTTAATAATTTCACGTATTTACCTCTTACTGTGTGTTATTCATCATTTGTTATGATGCATTTATCCAGTTAAAGGCAAGAGAAAGACCAGGGTGGCCTGACCTGGCCTGGTGGCGTGGAAATGGACAGAAGTGTTAGACTGGGAACACATTAGAAGGCCAAATTTGCAATACTTGTTGATGATCTGTGGAGTGGAAAGGAGAAGCTAACTTGAAGGCAACCTGTAGGTTTCTGACTTAGCTAACTGATCCAAAAAACTAGACATAGGACTTTCTGCAATAGAAATAGGTTTGGGGTTAAAAACAAAATAGTTTCTGAAGATGTGCTGCAGAGATTACTTTTGAAACACCTATGTGGGAACGTCACGTGCAGCAGTGTCTTTCCAATGTCTGACTGTGACCGAGAGAAAGAAATATGTTTAACATCACAATTCCACATTCCAATAAGATGAAAAAAATGTTGTACAAAACAATAACATTTTGATATAAGTTTGAGGCACTCTGATATTCTCTATTCTATTTCATATTCATGTTTAAAATGCTGGTCTCTACTCACTGAACTGATTTCAAATCCACTAATGGATTGTGATTCACAGTCTGAAAAACACTGTAATACGTATTTTTAGTTTCATGTCTGTGTACGGGGGATATATCTGGGTATGAGGTGTAAGTGTAGATAAGAAATCAGGATATAGGTGGTAAATGGCTCTACAGAGGAGGATGGAGTTGCCTCGGTAGAGAGTGTAAAGCAAGAAGCGTAGAGGGCCATGGATCTAATTCTGAGACACAGGATACAGCACAGAGAAGGACTGGGACAGTGTGTGCTATAGAAGTCAAGGCAAGAGATGGTTTTGACAAAAAATAAATAATGTTCAATGCAGTTCAATGCTGCTAGTTGAACTAGTCACTGAAAAGTTTTCATTAGATACTGAGATAATCAGGTCACTAGTTACCTTTATGAAAGGAATATCAGGGTGTGAAAGGAAGAACGCTAGATGTCTATAGGTGGAGAAGAAGTGAGAGGAGAGGGGTAAGACAACTCCTTCAAAAAGTTTGTTTCTGAAATAAAAACTTTAGTTCAGTGGAAAGTGCAGAAGAAAATCAGTGGCAGGACAGAAATAGTACTTACTTTCTCCTATTTGTCATATAACTCTCTATTTCAGGGTCAGGGCAGTTACCTGGGCTCAGATCTAGCATCATAGAATTAGATTAAGAAATCAATATTTGCCTTATACACATTTTCCCTTGTAGTTGTGTAATTGTGTGCTCTTTCATTCTGGGTATGTTTATATATGAACACATATATAATTTCTATAAATTATATACAAATATTATATGTATTTCTCTAGTCTGAATAAACCCATTTAGGTCAGCATATCAGCAAAGTTTCCAAATTGTTTCTTATGCAGAAGCCCCAAGATGTCCCTGGAATACCTATATGTATCAAAGAAAACTGGAGCTTTTGCTGGAGAATGTCCTAGTATGAGACACATAACATCATTAAGGGCTGCCAGTCTTCCTTCTGGTATGGCTCAAAGTATGGGGCTGTGGACTTTATTTCTTTCAGTGGAAGAAAAGTCATTCAAGGCTTTATTTGAACATCCCTTCAGTTTCAGATTCAGGAGGTAGAGAGATTATATTTCAGTTTCAATATCAGTCCAATTATCAACTATGTCAAGATACCTAATTATCCCATATTTGAGTCACTGCCAATGATTAGTAATAACCTATAATCTCCTTGACATTTCTGTCAAAAATATCTTATGGTTTCTAAATTAAAATCTGCCAACCTTAAGAAACATAGGTAAAGGTGGTATTCTAATAAGTTCTCAGTGGAAAGACAGCTTGCTTTAGAGCCCAGTTTCTTAGCTAGCTCAGCAGAGTACCTCTGTACCTTTGGTTAAAGGTGGCGTGTTTACAAAGCACTCTGGGATTTAAAAAAGACTGTATTGATTCTATATGATAAAGTTTATTAAATTATGATCTTTATTTTACATTGTGTGATTAGGAGTGTGAGGGAATTAAGAGAATTAGGTGGTTGAGGTTACTGAAAGGAAACTCTGATTATTTTTTAATTTATTTTTTCTAATTGTCTCAAAAATATATTCTCCTTTATATTTGGAAAGATGTTTCATACACAAATAAGACACTATGTCATTAGGTTCCACATGTAAGTGAAATCAAGACAGACTCAGAGAGCAGGCTGACAGCTCTGGGGTGGCAGAGGGATCAAGCAGAAAAAGAAAAGGAACCATGGACACTGACTGTGAGGGGAGGAGGAGTGGGGATGGAAGAGAGTTTAAGGGGAATAAATAGTAACAGAACAAATACAATAAAAAATAAACTTTAAAAGAATCATAAAAAAATTAAATAGCCACCTACCGCCCTCTGCCCCCAAAGAAAAGACATTATGTCAGACAATGGCTCTGGTTACTCAGCGTCTCAGCTTTCTCAGCGTTTCCTGGAAGTCAAAGATTATTCTCTTCTAGGATTGGGAAGCTAGAGGTGGCACAAGGTCAAAAATGCTTCCATCTACTGGTCGGACCGAGGAATACTAAATGTTCCTCTGCCTAAAATTGCTAATGGAGAACACGAAACACCCAAGTTGAGCAGAGCTTGGCCTTGAAGCTCAGGCACTCAAAATAGTGGGTTCCTGTTGATAGTGAGGAAAATCCAGTCAAGAAGCAGGCTGTCCGACATATCAGAGGTGGAGCAGAGGGGTAAGATTAAAACTCAGTTTCCACAAAGCTCTGCCTGTGTATCCTCTTGCCAACCTAGAAACAGCCACATAATTCTTTGGAATATTTAGGCAAAAAAGTGCTCTGCTTCATGCATTACCAAACGGACACCGGTAAATGGAATTGGCCTTTTTCTCAATGCCTGGTTGGGTCAGAGGCTCCCTTATAACCAGTCATTTAAATTAATTCCTTTGGGTGAAAATACGTGCCTGTTTCCCTTTTCAACAGTCACAGGGAGTTAATCCGCCATAGTCAGCAGCTTCCCGATAGGACGATGGAATTTGTCTCATTCCTGTGATGACTTTAGATAGGAATCCAGGCTGCTTGACCGAGAGGAAGGTGCTGTAACTTACGGGCACTAAGCCAAGTCTCCCCCGCACCCTCTGCTCCCTCCTGGGCTGTGATCGGGCTGAATTAATTCACAGTTGCTAGTTATCAGGGCTTTATCTGCATTGTTAGCATTCCTAATAACCTACAGTCTGTATTCATTTAATGCTTATCTGATGGGGACTGATATTAAGTGAAGAAGAATGTTCAAATCATGCTGGCTTTGGCAAGTGGCAGCTAAAACAGCAGAACTTCAGTTTAAGAGGGAGAACGCTTGCTCATTGATGTGAGATTTGTGTTGGTAGGATTGTAGAATGGGAGGGAAAATGATTCCAGGGAAATTCTGGCAAAGGGAACTTGAAAGAACGATGCTCCCTGTACTTTGGCCAAAAGATGAGAAGCAAAAAAGGAAAGCAAAGAACAGGTATGATAGGAACACACTTCTCCAAATTATTTTTGGCCATTTTTCAGGCAAACATTCTCTGTTCATAGCCTCATTGCTATACTCAGTGGAATAATTTATTTTCATTGAACTAATCTGAACAAGAAATATTAAGTTTTTAGAAGACTCAGCTTTCAAGGAGCAGTTTTCTTAAAAGACACATTCTTAAAACATGTGTATAAATTCATGATCATTCTCTCTAAAATCCCAAGCAGATGAGAAAATCTCTTTTTAAAAATCGTATGAAAAGACAGAAAGCACAGGCAGAAAATTTTGTAGTGAAACAAATGCAGTTATTGTAACTAAAGCTGAATACTCTTCAAAATGACACACTGGGTGAGCATATTGACTCAAAAGCATGCTTTTTGCTTAGGTCTTGCAGCAACTCACAGGGGAGTACACAAGGCAACAATGGAACTCAGAGGGACAATGAGAGCTCCAAGGGCAAGACTCATAAACATTAGAGATAGGTCAATTTCACAATGACTCAAAAATTATTTTTATCTCACTAAGATGAGAAAAGGTATTTTGTGTTTTATGTTTTCAGAGAGCATATAACCATGATAAGGCATATAAACATGCCTCAAGTATGTTCCCAATTTAGAAATGCACTTGCAATACATGATCATAATAATGAATACCCATTTTTAATAAAGCCTAATATCTGTGCTGGAAAAACTGGGTATTCACAGGCAAAAAAATGAGGCTGAATTCCTATTTTGCATCACTTAGAAAAATTTACTCAAATGCATTAAAGATTTAAACATAAGACTTGAAGCCATAAAACTTCTAGAAAAAAATATAGGGATAAGGCTCCATGACATTGATCTTGGCAATGTTTTTATGCATATGAAATTCTAAGCACAAGCAACAAAGGCAAAAAAAAAAAAGCAAAAAAAAAAAAAAAAACAAACAAACAAAAAAAAACAACCCATAAAAACCCCAAGTCTGACCAAATCAAACTAAGAATCTTCTCCATAGTAAAAGAAATGATCAATGAAATAAAAAGATAATGTATGGAATGGGAGGCAATATTTGCAAACCATGCATCTTATAAGGGGTTAATTTCCAAAAATATATAAGGAACTCATACAATTTAATAGCAAAATCCCCCAAGTAATCCAGTTAAAAGTGGGCAAAGGACCTGAAGAGGCAATTTTCCTAAGAAGATAAACACATAGCCAACAGGTACATACATGAAAAAGTGCTCAACATCACTAAGCGTCAGGGAAATGCAAATCAAAACCATAATGAGATATCACCACACAGCTGTAAGAAGGCAATTATCAAAAAGGCAACAGATAACAAGTACTGGTGAAGATGTGGTGAAGAAAGAACCCTTGTACACTTGCTGGAATTTGCTGGAAATGTAAGTTGGCACAGCTACCATGGAAAGAGGTATAAAGGTTCCTCAAAAAATTAAAAATAGAAACACCAAAATATCCAGCCATTACATTTCTGGGTAGATATATATGAAGGGAATGAAATCACTGTCTCAAAGAGACATCTGGATCCTTATGTTTATTACAGAATTGTTTACATTTACAGTAGACAATACATAGAAACAACCTAGGTGTTTATAGACAGACGAATGGATAAAACACAAAATACCTTTGCTCATCGTAGTTTGATAAAGATAAATTTTGAGTCATTGTGAAATTGTTCTCTTACCCTGAGTGCCTGGCCAATTGTCCCAATTCCCACCTCACACAAGGCAGCTGAGTGATTAATTATTATTAGATTGTTAGTTATGGATTAGATTATACAGCTCAAAACAGATACATACTAATTAAAAGGTTCTGGAGAAGAAGATACTACTAATTAGAAGTTACTAAATGACTTCAGAGGATCAACAAGGAATGCACAGACATCCTAATTCTTTGAAACACCAGACTTTCCCCATAGTGGCTATTATCTCTCCATGTTTTAATTATTAAAACTGGTGCCAATACTTCCCAGTAATATAGAATTTAAAGGCACATCTTCCATTTTCACTGTGTCAGTCATGTTTATAATTTCACTAGTAGACTGAAAGAATGCAAACCAAAACAGGACAGAATATTGGAAGATTTGGAATTATGTCTGACTTTTTTTCTTCTTAGCTCATGCACAGAATGCTGAAAGCGTATTCATTTCTGGTAAATGTAGTCAACAGCAAAGTACAGAGAGATGAAGTACCCAGAGAGATGATTAATATAAAATTGTATAAAATAATGGTTACTCATTGCATTTTTTATTTTCCAGTGATGAACAAACATTTCTATCCCTCTTGTTCTGGAGTGAACATAATATAAGCACAAATGAATTTAGTGGGAGGAAGATTCATGACCTTTATTATTTGGCCCAACCTCACAACAGTGTCCAATAATATTGCCAAGAAATTTCTGCTTAGACTGACTAGTCAGCAAAGGAATAACTACTTACAGAGAAGGAGAGCTGTGTATTTTCTTTATTGGATTCAGCTCTTGAGAAGAAATGTAATACTGTCTATCAATCTATTAACATGCTAATTAAACATGTTGTCCATCAGATTAAAATGTGAACAGGCAACTATGTCTCAGTTTTGTGGAGCACTAACCATATATCAGCCTCTGTGCTAAAATCACTGGCTACACAGTGGTTGACAAAACAGACTTGGTCCTTGCTCTCATGCACTCCACAGTCTTGTGGGAGAGAAAGTATACAAGAAAACAATCAAATGAATATTTTGTCACAAATAGTGATGTGCTGTCAAGGCAGAGGGTGCTAGGAGAGACAACTTACATTGGATGGTGACAGAAGGCCTCTCTCAGGCCTCAAGGATAAGATGAAATTAGCTGGGACAGCATGTCTATTCGTGGGGATAGACAGCAGTGGGACGTTTAGGCAGACTGAACAGAATGTATCTAGGTCTCAAGCAAGAAAGACCTTGCAGATACGAGGAAATGAAAGAAAATCAATGCGGTTGCAGAATGGTGAAGGAGAGGAGAGTGTTGTATGACACCCACTACAGTGACTAGCAGTCCAATGGGCACACTAGGGCTCAGTACATTGTCATTAACAATAATTAATTTTCTATAAAAAAATAACTTGGGCCCTAAATTATGACCTCACCTTAAATAGCCATTCTAACATTTCTACCAAGAATGTAAACTATTGGAGTGGAGGGTACAGAGTCTCCTGGAATAGACAAACATGAAGACTGTGAATTTTACGCAGTAGAAATAAAATACTGCCAGTAAATTTGTTGTTGGATTAACCAACCCAGTTCAATGGAGTATAACTGAAACAGATGGGCTGAACAGTTAATATGGGGAAGTTGCATGGTTTAGGCAAGAACTGCAAAGACCTCAGCATTCTATCTGTAATGTCCTAACCAATAACTGTGTGCCTCAAGTGTAATCCAAAACCAATGGGGAAGATAGTTTGGAAAAAAACTATTTTGAATTCTGTTAGTACTAGTGTGGACATAAATCACTGACATTTTTCTGTCATGTAAACATCCTGAACTCAGATTGTATTTCAGCTTTAGACAAACTGAAGAATGACTAAACTATGAAGAAAACAAGTAGTATAGTATATGTCCAAAACTCAGTTTCAGAAGAAATTGATATTGAGGTAAAGGAAAATAATCAAGCCAAGTTCTAAAATTATTTCAGCTCTCTCAGATTGAAGGCACTCCATGTTAAGTATGTACATGAGCAGAAAAAATTATTAAGATAGCCTCTTGCCTTCTTGGGCATTACTTTGTCATCTTGGAGATCCACTTGAATGAGTTAAATCAATATAAATTAGAAGCATATGGATTAAATCTTTCAAAATGACCACATGTGACTGAGGTTTTGACAAACTACATCAGAAGGTATTTGGAAATGTTTTCAGAATCCCTGAACCACCACGTTGGCCATTCTCTAAAAATGAACTCAGACCCTGTGAATGTTATGATAGTCCTTACATTTTTATGTTTAATAAAATAACTCCTGTCATCTCTGTTCATAATATGTAAGTATTTGGGGGCGGGATTAAACATGCTGATTGGAAATGATGGCAGGCATTCTGATCTGGAATATCCTAGATTCTGTGAGAGAGTGTAAATCTGGAAGAGTGTCATACCTAACGGGGTTCTCATTAACAACACCAGAATTGACTCATTAGGTTAAGCAGAAAAGTTATTTGTTAAAGGAAATTAGGAAGTTCACAGTTTCCTTGCCAGATGAGAGTCAGATAGAGGCTTTGCAGCAAGGAAGAGTGCCCAGACCACACTCCGAGTGCTGTCCTAGGCTTCAGCAATGATACTGATGGCTAGACGACAGAAGCTTTTTTATCTTTGCACCAGAAGACAGGCACCTCTCTTGCCACTCTCACTCAAAGAGGGATTTTGCACACTCTTTCTTTACGTGGATCAATTACAAACCAAAGATCTCCACAGATGTATCTGATTGGCAGAACCCAATTATATGCTTATGCCCCACCTAAAAATGAATCTAGGGGAGGGAGTTCTGTCATCTACCTTGAAGAACAACACGTAAGGCGGGAGTTTCACCAAGCATAACAAGAGTGCTCATAGGATTCTGGACAGCCACACACAGCAGATATCCTTCATGATTTAAAAGGTATAGGATCTCCAAATTCTCAATGACATTTCATAATCTTGTTTTTCTATGCAACTAATGATATGCTTTTCACATATATACTTCTTATTTTTCTTCGTGACTATTTTTCTTATTAATTATATTAAAGACTCATTTACTCAGCATTTGGAAAACACATTTGTTTACCTGGAACACAAGTGATAACCAGAAAATAAATGCCCTTCAAAGTGAAAGTAGGATGGGATTGATTAAGCATGCATAAAACATTATCCATTTGATTTACATGAATATACTGTAGGCATTCAACTCAGGGCCTATTGATCCTTTATAATTTTTTTGAGAATTTACTTGGTGTTATGTTCCCTCACTTATAGAAAAGTTCAATAAGTACCCATATACCTTTCACTTAGATTCAGTAATCTCTTTGGAATAGTCCAGGCCAGTTATTTTTGAGAATGTTTCTTAATTTGAATTTATATGGTTGTTTCCTGATGACTAGATTTAAATTAAACACATTTGGTAGAAATGCTGCATAGGTGATTTATAAAATAAGGCATTTATTATCAGTTTGTCCCTTTGCTGATAATGTTAAGTTGAATCACTTAGTTAAGTTGGTGGGCTCTAAGTTGCTTCTTTATAAAGTTATTTTTTCTCTCTGTGTAATTAAAAAGTGACTCTGAGCCCCGACCGGTGTGGCTCAGTTGGCTGGGCATCGTCCCGCAAAGCAAAGGGGTGCTGGTTCAACTACCTGTCAGGGCACATGTCTGGGTTGCGGGTTTGGTCCCTGGTCAGGGTGTGTTCAAGTGGCAACCAATTGATGTTTCTCTCTCTTTCTTTCTTTCTCCTTCCCTTCTCCTCTCTCTAAAAATAAATAAATATTAAAGTGACTCTGAGACTGTGAATTTCTAGTTTCCTGGCTATCTTTTAACCAAAGATCTTAGCAATCATTGATGATTCTTTGCTGAATCAATTATGGCTTAATGATTGCAAAATAAAGATTTTCATACTCTGCCATATCTTCTATATTATTAGTTGGCATTCCCCTGTCAAAAAGAGTTTTCCCTTCCTGCTCATCAATTTATTCATTCATTTGTTCTTATTTATAAGTATCAATCCATTAACTCACTTTCTTCTTCAGTATGTTATAATACATTAATGACAGTTTTCACTTTGATGCTCAAAATTATCCAAACTTGGCCAGTGAGTGGAAGGTCCCTTCAAGCTGGCTCCTGTGTCATTTTGACATGGCCCCAAGAGGTTTATAGCACTCCCTTAATTTTAGGCACAACTAGAAGTTTCAAGAACACCTAAAACTTTTCCTGCCCCAAGGCTAGATCAGCATTTCTCCAAAAATCACCACTCTATTTTAGAAAAAAAACAAAAGAAGTGGTATCTACATGCCAGGATATAGATGCTAGTATGCTAATTTCTACTGAATATCATTGCCTTTAGTTCCTTGCAGTTGAAAACGCTGGGAAATATTTACATCGCTTTCTATATTTAAATACAATACCTTGATAACTTTAATCCAATCAAACACCAGGATTTTTCTTTTTCTACTTTCATTACATTATTTTGCACTTTTTTCCCCCTTCTCTCCCTTTTTCCATGCTTCAATATAGGTAGAATAATTAAGTTTCTCCACAGAGGCATGTCAGAGCCCAGAGTTGGGTAGAGGAATTAAACCTCTGATGCCAATACATTTGCTGCATCATCCCTGGTTGGCTGATCGCCTCAGGCTTGTGCCCTCAAAGCCAGTCTTGACCCTCCCTTCCTCAGGGTCCCCCACCTGTAATCATTCTTCAGATCTTCTTGATCTAGTCATTAAAGCCCAATATCCTACCTCTTGTCCTGATCCCAGCCCTTATTTTCTCTTGGATGGACTATGTTAATAGATAGCCACCCTGCATTCTTGTCCACAATTGCCTTTGTCATTTTAACATACAATTGCCACGTAATTCAACAGGCAAGTTGATTTTATTTCAAGTCAGAAATAATCACTTATATTTCTAAAAGACTTAAGTTTACACCAAGCCTAGTATTCAAAGTTGTTATTCTAGCCTGTTTCTACCTCATCTCCTCCTACATCCTATGTTTCAACTAAACTTAATGTTTTGCTTCTTTTGCACACTTTTCATTTTCTTTGAGTTTATCTTCTCCTGTCTGGGTTGCCACAATTTAACTTTTTAAAGTACAATTTCTATTCCATTATCCCACTGCTCAGAAACCTTTCTTGACTTCTTAAAGCTTAAGGCATCCAAATTCTCTATACTGGCATTCAGAGCATCCTCACATAACTATTTAGCCCTCTGTTCTATTATTCTCCTATGTATAAAATGGTAGCAAGAGCTTCAGTCATTATACATGAATGCTAGGCAATGGGATGCAGGAAGATACAAGATAAGGGAAAAGAATACATTCCAGATGTACTATTGAATAGACGTTGTAGAGGTATACTATACATATAAAATTGTACACACATTCTTAGTTTACAGTTAAAGGAATTTTGATAAATACTGACCAACAACATAATCAAGATCTAGAAATTTTCAATTTATCAGAAAGTTCCTGTTAGCTCTTTTGCGGTCAATCACCCCCCCACCAAAAAGATCACATCCATATATGTTTAAAAATCATTTGATAAAATTAAACATCCTTTTCAATAGAATTCTTATCAAATTAGGAAGAGGAGAGACCTTCTTCAACCTGATAAAGGGCAGCCATGTGAAGCCTATAGTTGGCATCATACTTCATGGTGAGAGAATGAATATTTTCCCCCCACAATCAGGAAAGAAGCAAGGATGTTTACTCTTACCATTTTTATTCAACAGTGCAATAAAACAAGAAAGGAAAAAGAAATAAAAGGTAAATGGATTGGAAATTAAGAAGTTAAATGATCTTTATTTGCAGACAATATAATCATTTTTATATAAATTATTTGGAATTTATAAAAAAGGTTTTAAGACTAATAAGTGAATGTAAGAAGCTAAGGTGAAGATTAATATATGGAAATAAGCTATTTTTATGTACTATTAGCAAATAATCAGGAATTAAATTTATAATTTTTTGCTATTATTTACCAAAAAAATAAATAAATAAAAATCCATGAACCTTTCTTTTCACTTCTTTTTGGAAATAAGTCTCACATAGGTTAGATGGTGGATGTTGTCCCACAGGTCACTGAGTCCCTTCAATTTTTATTTTCTTCTCTATGCTTCAATTTAGATAGTTTCTGTTGCTGTGTCTTCATGTTCATCTTTTCTTCTGTAGCATTAATCTGCTATTAATTCTACTAAATTTTTTTTATTTCAGATATTATATATTTTGCCTCTAGAAGTTTTTAAAAATTCTTTACTTATTTATTTATTACCATCATGTTCTTAGGAGGTACTGATCACATTTATAATAGTTGATTTTAAATCATTTTCTTTTAACTTTATCATCAATATTATTCCTGGCTCCATTATTTTCTCCTATTTTGTGATAACGATTTGCTGTTCTTTGCTTATCTGGCAAATTTTTTACACTGCTCCCCTCAAATTTTTTTTTGCTGTTCACCTATGTCACTTTCTTCAAAGCTCAGGTCATAAACATGCTACTAGATGAAGCTTTTTCTGAACACCCAGCATTGGCAGAGTTCTTAAATAGCATGATTTAGGCTACATCCTTAAAGCGTATGATGACTTATATAGTTTATTTTTACCCTCAGAAGGTAAAAGTCTATTTGCAGTGACAAATAAATAAAAAAGTCTTTTATTTCTGCTCCTTTGCTTTCTTCCCTGTGCCTCCCACAGTGAGCTCAAGGCACATTAAATAAGAATGTTGTTCCTTGCTCTGTCGTCCAACATCTAAGCTGAGGGTTAGTTGAAACTTCAGAAGAGAACAACCATGGTGATAGCACCTGTCCTCATCACTGGGGTGACAGGACCACTTTCTCAGGGAGGCAGTCCTTGACTACTCTATTAAAACAGCAAACAAAACATCAATATGACCTTTTCTTGTTTTATTTTCTCCCCTTAACCTGTCACCATAAAGCATGCAGTATACTGTAAATATTTATTATCTTTATTGTCTACCTCTTTTTACATTCAAATAAGGAGCAGGCTGTTTTTTCTTTTTTTTTTTTTTTTTTTTTTTTTTTTTGTCACTGCTATATTTCTAGTGCATAAGCACTTATGGAATGAAAGAATGGGAGAAAAAGAACAAGGAAGTTAAGTGAGAGGGACACTATGGAAGAATCTGAGATGAAATCTGAGAGCGTAGTGGGATATTTGCTGCCCTCTAAATGATTAAAGGGGTATGTTTGATGATGAGAGGATCTGAGTAGCTCTTTAAGGGCCAAGGGAAAAAGAAAGTGAAATATGAAGGGGTGGGTTAAAATTTTTTCTCTGTCCTAGTTGTATAATTCATACAGTTCATATATTGAGTTTATAGGAGAATCTTTTCATAAAGTAGAAAATGACCAAATCATACAAAAATTGATGAAGACAACTTTGGATTTGTAATTAAAAGTCAAAACAAGAAGAAAAGAAATGCATGCTGCGACTTAGTTTCCAATCAATGAATGTAGCTGTATTTTATGTATAAAGTAAATTTCTGGTTGCCACGAGTCCTAAAAACAATATTTTTAATGATTGGTTCCAGTCCCTGTTTTTTCCTGCCTTATGATATGAAAATGGGTGTTTTATTTTCTTCTTTTCACATTTAGTCTGGAATGCCTTCCCCATTCCTTGGCCTCCATTTTAGCACCAAGGGGCTCATTATTGCTAAGTTAAAAAGCCATAAGCAAGGGGGGTTTATAAAGCAAACTGCAGCAGAGGCACAGCTATCATCTTACCATCATAACCGCTATGAATTGCTGGGTGGCACCAGGAAGTTCACTGGTACCTTGGCATATGGCAGTTGGAACCTGGTAATTTGGATAGATTAAAACTTAGTATGGAATGGCCATTAAGATTTTATCCAGTTCTGGAGTGGGTGGGGGTGGGGGTGGGGTGGGGATTGTGGAAGGGCAGGAAAGGGGAAGAGAGTAAGGAAAGAGGAGAGAAGCGGACAGAGGCATGTTAAATCAACCCCTGGTTCTGCTAACTTTATGTTTTGATTATAAATGACCTGGAGGTGTCACAGCTCAACTCAATGGTCTTTCCCTTCCCATGGATCTCAGTATTTTGTTGGCAGCTCTCCTTTGCTGGCTGATTGGCTTTGCCCACTCTATTTCTTCATCCAAGGAGTATTGCAGCAGCAAATTCCATAACGCATACAGCTTTAAAAACCTGAAACGATGGAAACGAGCAAAGGAGAAGTGGAGGTTGTGGTCAGGAGGAAAGAGGTGTATGAAAGAGGTGGTAGGCCTTCCCTTCCTGTGAATTCGGGCCAGACATGTACCCCACATGCTTTTAATTTTAAACCAGGTTCTTAGCATGTAACAAAATTCCTGCAAGCATGTGGCTATCTAAAGTAAGAGGTCAATGAAGTTAATTACATTGAACTGCTCCTTGGAGAAGGCATAGATTAACAGTGTGAAAAAACAGACAAACATGGTGTCCAAGCTTCTCCCAGCACAGCCCTCAACTGTAGGTTCAGATTTGGTGTCTCATCTTATAGCAGGGTATCTAACCTTGTAGCAAAGTGTGAGAACAGCTGAACTCATTTACTCATCTGAATGCTATCTATGAATTTAAAAGCTAAAATTTATAGAGCCCAATAAGCTGAAAATTACAGGGCGCTGTGCCACACAGGAAATTTAGATTCATGCTTATTTTGATATTTCAATTTCAAAATTTACTTAAGAATAAAAGGTTCTTTGCAAGATCATGGTGATTTTCCTCTTATACTCTTGGTGACAAACTTCTCGTGGCTGGAAAACTCACTAATCCTTTGTGATTTAGATACAGAAACCTAGGAACCAGGTGGATAGAGTGTTAGCAAGAACAGTGCCACCCCCAACCCCAGTGATCCCAACACAGAGGGGCAGGGATAGTCCTTCTTTGCAAGGAGTACATCAACGCCCATAAGCAGAAAACCCTAGATTGCATCGACTCAGTGGTTTCATCCCACCTACCTCACGTCCCTGGGAGAGAGCAGAGAAGGGGCACTTTCTCTGTGGTCCCTTCTAACCTGTTCTGTGAAAACCTCTGATATCCTTTCCTGGCTTTTTCCTGTTCTTCTGTGTTTATCACTGCATTTTCTTTTCATGCCAGTTCAAGGACGCCATCAACACTCAGCCACGTCCCTCAATTCCTCTTCTTGTATTGAAAAAGAAGAAAAAGCTCAACTTAATCTGGGTTTAGGAAATAAAAACACTTTTACTACAAATAAATTATCTAAATGTGTTGGGAGATATTTTCTAGCGAAGTGCTAAGGATTGTATTGTACCGCATGGAAGTGAAATCTGCTTGGCCAGGGAGGTTAGGAAATCAACCCCAGGAGACAGGGTGGCAGAAGGGAGTGTGGCGAACGCACGAGGCTGTGGCTCCGTGTCACGCCTGCTACGTGGTACCATCAATATGGGGCTCCAGGATAAAGGAAGTCCTTCTGCCACACTGTCCTTTGGCGTTAAATTTTTTTTCCCTAACCTCCCTGGGTTCTAATAATGAAGTCATCAGACTTATATTCTAAATTATAATGCAGTATACCAGTTGCACTAATGAATTCAAGTCTCAGTATCCATTCAATTGGTAATATAGAGATAATTGTCCTTTCTCTTCTTCTGTTTCCCATCTGCTTCTTGTTGGAGACATCCCTCCCACAACCTTCCCTATTCACTTCAGGGTTTGCTGGAGAATCAGGAGCCGATACTGATAATGAAAATAGCAATAGCTGCCACTTACTGTGTTTATTTAATGTGCTAAAAACTCATATTTCCACTTCAATCCTCAAACAAACTTAGGGTGAGAGCATTGTTATCTTCATTTTCCCATAAGAAAACTTAGAAAACTGAAGAAACCATGAAGGAAGCAGGCAGTGGTGGACATCTCTAAAGGCCATGCTTTCATTAAGCTACATTATGTCTTTCAATTTGTAAGGCATGATATAGATATATGGTCCTGGTTGCAGTTATTACACCCTTTTGCAATTGTAAACTCTCCTTGATGCCCTAAGAAATAACTGACAGGTTAGGTGAGTAACTCCTTGCATGGCAGACCATGGGGACGCCTGTGACAGGGATTTATGAGTTTCTTCCTTTCGCTCCTCTCACTTCCGAATTCACAGTGGGATTTAAAGAGAAAAGGTGGTTCTGAATAATAGTTGTCAATCTCCCCTTTTAACACTTTCTAGTATCTCAGTCTCTCTGATGGCAAGTATTTTGGCTCAAATAATAATATGTGAAGTGCTTAAATAGGGTTTCAGAGTTCACAAAGTTCTTTCAAATAGCTGTCTATATTTTTACTTCACCCAATTTGAAAGCTACAAGTTATTATGCCAGTTTTATAAATGAGGAAATTAATCTGCTCAACGAAAATAAGTTGCATTCCAAAAGTCTGTATTTCCCAGTTATAAACATCTCCCATAATTAGTGTTTTATGTATTCCAGTTTGCATGGTTGTATCAGCATAATTCACTCTCAAAAGTACCCTAGCTTTAGGGATAAATTATAAAATCAACCTACCCAAAAGCATGGAATTAAATGCAGAATTTCACTTGCAACTAGAAAATTTTGATAACATGGTAAGTTCCACCTTAGGCCATCGGGAATACAGCTGAGTCTCTCTTGCATAAGTGGCATCAATAATTTTATTTTTAACTCTCTTCACCTGTAAGTGAAAGCCCCTCTCAGTCAACCACTCAATGTTTGTTTCCTAGCCTGGCAGCACATTAGATCCACCTGGTGAGTCTTTTAAACTCAGGGCTGCCTAAGTCCCACCTGGGACCAATTAAGTCAGGACTGCAGGGATGGAGTCTGGGAAACAGCATTTTTCAAAAGCTATCCAGATAGAGCTTTTGACAGTGCAGCCAAAAGTGACGATGGTAGCATGTGAACAGCCACAAGTTGATAATGATGACGTATATTAGACCCAGAGGGAGGGCACTGCAGAGGAGTGGTCAGTGAAGGGGGTGGGGATTGCCAAAGAGTAGAAAAGAAAGATATCGGAGTCTACCTTTTTTGTCTTATGAAACCCATCTGTCTTTATCTCAACTGACATGAGGGTAGGATTATTTAGGAGGAATTGTGTATGTGAATAAAACTTGTGTCTGTTAGCATCATGTCTTCTAAGGGATAAAATCTCTTTATTATTTACTTATTTCAGAATGTGTTCACTGAGAAAGAAGTACCCTATTGTTCAGCAAAAGACATGGGGTCACAGAGAGGTTACGGACTGAGCTGTGGGTCATGCAGTGATAACCCAGACCTTGAATTAGCAGTCAAAATTTCCAATCATTAAGCTAACACTCTGTGAAAAGGCAGGCATGGCAAAGAAGTTTCACTATTTTCCCAGTTCATGAAAGAGTATTTTTAGAATATTATTAGACCTATTAATAGTTATTTATTGCAAAAAATGTTTATTTTCTTTTGAAATGCACTAAATCATATCCTGATCTCTTTGCTATAATTTTTCCATGGAAAGAAAATAACGTTTCCGTTGATGCAATTTCAGTGTGCTGGGGAGCTCAGGCTCCTGTTTCAGGCTGGGTCTGGAACCAGCGTCCGGAGACACAGGAGGCCTGGCTGGGGACTTGTTTCTTCCTGGTGCAGATCACTACACTGCAGAATCACTGAAATCTTTGCTGACAACTGCAAGTAACTGATTCTTTCCTCTAGATTATTTTTTCTGTGTAAATAACATTTCATCCATAGGATTCTATTCTAAGAGGTCACTTCTCAGGATTTCCCTCAGCTGTCACCCTCTCAAAACTCCAATCTTAAGTCTAGTCTTTCTGTAGCTCTTCCCACTTCCCTGATGCTTTGCCTTCAGATTCTCTGGGGAAAGATGGACAGGTAGAAATAAGCGAAGAGCTTTAAATTCTACATGCCCAAGAGATACTTCACCCTAAATCTTAACCCACTATTCCTGCTACTGGTGGATACAGGAGTAGGGAGAGAGGCATAAGATGTTGCAGAGAGGAAATTTTACTAGCGTTCAATCAATCACCTATGGTAAGAGTGGAGGAAAGAGGTGAGAAATAGGATTCCTGGGTTTCTCCTTTCACGCCACTGATGAGTCAGGTACAGGTGGAGCAGTAAGCGTAGGGCCATTCCTCATACCCAGAGTCTGGTGTCTTAGCCATGTAGAATAATGTATAATATTATTTCAAGCAGGAGTTGAAAAATAACCCTCAGAATTTAGTTCTCTCGGGTTGGTGAACCAGCATAAATAAAAAATAAATAAAAATCAAATCCGAAGATGGTCCTTAATAGCCACTATTCCTGCCCATGTTTCTCTCCAGGAACCTTTAGCGGTCTCATGATGAAGAGCATTAGAGGTGATTCCCCTTAGATGTCCAGCACAGAGATTTGGCCAGGTAAAAGGAAATGAGTCCCCAACCACTCTATAACAGGTCTAAGTCACTGGACATCCCAAATGGTATGAGAAGATTGGGAAAACTAGTCAAGGTGTTGATATCCTCATGAAATTAAAGATAACCTAAAATATTATTTGACATAGAATTAGGTTATTAGGGTGGGGATTGCAGTCTGAAGAAGGCTGAAAAAAAAAAAAAAAAAGAGTAATAAAGTTTTCTGCAAAATGCTTCCTGGATCTACCAGGTAAATCCAGATGGGCTTCCTGAAGGAGAAAGGAAGGCAAAACAAGTACTTTTGAGCTACCTTTCAAATTATAAGGAGGATCCTTAAGAGGCCAAAAAATGAAGGACTCCAGACCTGAGAGTGACTGAGGAAGGACGCAGAAGTGAAAGACAGGGGTGCATTCGCATGCCAGATATAGAATGGAGAACTGTTACTCTGTGTGTGCGCCTGTCTCCTTTACAAGCCTCTCTAGGGCTGGGACTGGTCATATTATAGAAACTTAATAAACGATTGCTGAACAAATAAATACATGAATAAATGAATGGCTGGGTGTGAATGAAGCCATAAATGGAGGTGTTTACTGTAAGTGGCATTGTTAGTAGCCTTGGCTGTGAGTTTAGGACTGTTGTTTGTTGCCTCCCATCTTCCTTTGCCCAACCATACAGCTCTTGATAATATTTCAGAGTATTTTGACACCAGCAAATGATGCTTGCCTTCGGTCTTCTGAAGGAAGTCAGCGGTTAACAGTTACATTGGCTTTAAATTTAGCAGCATTGGGCAAGAATAGAAATGTTCTAATCCTGTCTCCTCCTACGGAATGTGAATTGTGGTCAGAGTAATATGTTTTTACCTCCTGTGATTTAGATCAAATTTCATAGGCCAGACAGGGCGTAGGGAGCCAGGCTGCAGAAGGCACTCTCCCTAGTAAACAGTGTCACACCTCCCTTGGACGGCCCAGGGCACTATGTGTGCCCTGGTGTTAGAGAGGCCTTGCCAGGGCTTGTCTGTTCTCCCTGCCTCGTTTCCCTGCCCAGCATTCATGTGGCATTTGGCTTCCTATTATTAGTAAAAGGCAAAAGATTTATATGACCTGAAGAGAAACCAGAGTATTGGCTTCCTATTATTAGAATTGGGCGATACAGTGATGTGCAGGTGTGAAAGGTGCACACACATGTGCTTTGAGAAGGCTGGCCCAGACAAAACCCCAGGGCCTGGATGCATCTTAGAGATTTATGTCTCCACTTCCCATAAGAGAAAAAAGGGCATTATCTTTAAAACTTCCACTAGAGCAGGCTGAGTTAGCCTTGCAGGGCAATGCTAAGTGGTGGGCCATTCCATCTCTATAAAGCAGACCTGGGAAGATGTCAGAATGGCATGTCTGTAGGCAGGAGCCAGCAGGGAAATTTGCCTTTCTTCACAGGCCACTAAGGAAGTAGTCACCTACTGTCTGCTGGATTTAGCATATTTATCCCTCTGCCACCAAGTGGGCTCAGCATGCTTGCTTTGAAACAGGGGAGTCATTTCACCATTTTCTTTAGCCACTGCCTGTTATTGCTACAGAATTCTAAATTGAATCAGGGAACAAAGAGTTTTTACCTTCTGGGGAAAAATGCTGTGGACTTTTCAGTCTTATGGAGGGCTCACATTCAATTTCACCTACCCCTTTACCTTGAGAGTGCTATAACAATTTCAAGGTGTAACTGGCTAACTAAATGCTGCTGGGAACAGGAATTAGGATATACAGTGAGAAAAGTATATTTTGGAAGAGAGTAGAAAATAAAAATGGGAAGTATAAGGGAGACCAAAAATAAAATTTAACAGATGCATATCAATTTTGCTGAACTGGCATTATGCATCTTAGGGATGCTGTACAATCAGATAAGAATTTTTCACTAATTTCCTTATATATCCATGTAATAATCCATAAAAGGGATGAAACAACCTCTATTTTCTTTAAGTCACAGATATTCAGCCTATGAAAATATTAAAGTCTTATCAAAGCTTAGCTCAAGTTCATCAAGGGAAACAAAGATCCATCCCCCACTTAGGTTCTCTTGATGGCGCACTTAGTAGTAATCTAAGCATATTGAGTCTTAAGTTGCCCAGCCAAAAGTTTTCTTCATGCTTCTGTATTCTTGACAAACATGTATTGCAAATATTCATCAGACATTCAGATTAATTGGAGAGTTGGGAAGTTAATGCATGGACACTATATATAATTGTTAAAAGTAGGAATAATATCATATGTTAATTCTCTTTTGTGCCCAGTCCTTGAACCTTCTGGTTTATTATTAGATTAGGCTCATGCTTTATTAATTACCTTTAGTTGGTAAGATTTCTTAATTCATAGATTTAAATTTTTTTAATTAAATAACTGAATGAGCCTGTAAAAACTACCTCTCATAATTGATGATGATGTTCCTTCTCTTTATTTTTTCATTGAGTTTCTTTTCCTTATTGAATGTTTTTCTTCCAACAAGTGGATGTTTTTGGTTCTTGATGTTTTTCTTTTAAGTATTTTGTGAGGCTTATTTTCTAATACTTTCTAAAGTATGACTATTTCTCAGGTTGGTTAACTATGAGCTGATATTTGATATCTGTTAATAAACTTCTGTTCCACTGTCCAAAGAAAAGATTGTACTTGCTTTGATCAAGAAATTCCCCAGAGTTAGAGCTATCAGAAATAAAACAGAATAAGACATGAGTTTGTACTATCAGCAAAATATTCTAAGTGATGAGTTATACTAATGAGAAAATTACATAGCCTTTTGCACAGGCCTTCAGAATTTTAACATCTCACACAATCAGTTAGATTCTTAAATGTAAATCTGTGAAGAAAAGACACATTGACTTCTTGGCTATTGTTTATTGGGGTGATATAAAGACATTTGTGACCCAAACATAGTTCTATTTCATTTCTCTCTCTCTTTCTTTCTTTCTTTCTTTTTTTCTTTCTTTCCTTCTCTTTCTTTCTCTCTTTCTTTCTTTCTTTTTCTTTCTTTCATTCTTTCTTATCCTCACCTGAGAATATTTTTTCATTGCTTTAAGAGAGAGAGGAAGGGGGAGAGAGAGAGGGAGAGAGAGAGAGAGAGAGAGAGAGAGAGAGAGAGAGAGAGAGAGAGAGAGAGAGAGAGAGAGAAACATTGATCAGCTGCCTTCTCATATGCACCCCAACTCCTGCAACCTGGTTATGTGCCTTGAATGGGAATGGAACCCATGGCCTTTCAGTCTATGGGTCGACACTCCAACTAAATAAGCCACAGCAGTCACAGCATAATCTTATTTTCTGTCAGAACTAACAGTCAAAAATACTTCCATGGATGGGTGTGCCATTAACAGAAGCTTTTCAGATATCTGTATGAGAGTCAGAGATTTTCTCTGGATTACTCTGCACTACCCCACATACTAGACTTTATATTGTGAGGAAACATGGTTTGGGTCAAGTGTAGGAGTCAATTCCAAGTACCCCTTAAAGCTAATTTATTGTAATCCATGAGCACCTCAATGTGGCAGGGATAAACACTTCCAGAAAGAGTTCACATTGTTAGAGTTAGGTAATTTACAAGCAAGTCTGGAGTTCACAGATATTTAAGGTGACAGACATTGTCTCCTGAGGCCACTCTCGTAGTTGTCATCATGGTTGGTAAATCATGACAGCTTCATCATCATTTGAAAATAGGTTATATATCTCTATCTATCTATCTATCTATCTATCTATCTATCTATCTATCTATTTACTATCTATCATCTATCTACATCTTGTAGGCATCCACTAAATCAAAATAGACCAAAGCCAGTGAAGTGAGTCCAAATCCTATTGGTTGGTCTCATCTGCTGCTACAGAAGCTGAGGCTCTTTTCCTCAGCTGAACAGCCCATGAGCTTGAGTCCCAGGAGATCCATGGCTGCACTATGATTCACTAACTCTGCAGAAGCCAAACTGGCTCCACTTTGTCGCAAGGCTCAGCACAGGACTTCTTCCCCCTTAGCATATGCAAAAAGGCGACAATATGTATGAGCAGTCACATCAAACCACCAAGCTATCAACACCCTTTAACATTATCATCAACATTAAACAAAGACTCATTAAGAAATTCAGTATTTGAACTAAGGATTTGGAAAAAAAAATTGATAGAAGGCACACAAGCAAAGGAGAGCATTTCCAAAAAGAGGTTACAGAGCTTATTCTAATGAGATCTCAATGATTTACAGAAAATTTAATAAGAAACTTTATTCTCATTAGTTTAAATGAACTGTGTTTTCACAGTTACTTGAAACTGAGAATTAATGAGCAGAGAAATAAAAATCTCAAATCTTTGAAATGTAGGAGATTCTTTTTCTAGCTACAAGAAAATCAGTGTTTGAAATAAAATGTCTCAGAATTTGAAGAATCTTGTTGGTGTTTCCTTCTTAAAGCATCCTGCTTATTCCCAGAAGAGCCTGGTGAGCTTTCCTTTTCTGGACATTAAAAGCTTTTGTATTAAGCAAGTACTTAGTGTATGTGAAACATAGACGTGGTCTCTGTGCTCTCAGGAGATAGACATACATAGAAATAAGGGAGTGGAGGAAGAAACATGAATATGAGTGGGGGTAAAAGGGGTGGGAAGGAGGGCACCAGCTGATTTTCCTAATCAAATGATTTGCCTACTTAAAAATGATTAGCTTTCCAAATGATAATTTCACCCAATTTACTTTTCTTTTAACTATTTAATTGTAGCTAGTTAGTTTTATTTCACCTTTCTAGCTAACATTTGAGAAATATTGCTCTGGTCTCTGCCCCCACATCTCTGCTATATTTAAATATTGATGGGTGGAGAGAGGGGGATATTGAGAGCAAACAAAGACATTAATAAGGATAATGTTTTGAATATGAATAATTTATATTAATATTTTCTTCATTAACATGTTCATACTTAAAGAACATATTTATAAAAATTTTTATATTAAAAAATGATTTCCAGAAATATATTCTTACTGAGTATATCATAAGTATATACCTGTTAAAAAAAAATTGGTCTCAGGGGCCTGTGATACATAAGGCCAATCAGAGTTTTCCTCTGGGAACAATTGAAAGTCAACAACCCTAGGGCTGTGGAGCTGAGAGAACAGATTTGAGACTGACAAAAGCTATCTTTCTTCTCTGTCTACAGACTCAAGTCGAACAGGGATAGGCAGAAATAAATGAATGAGATATTGTCTCAGTCCATTCAGGCTGCTATAAAAGGATAACACAGACTGAGTGGCTTATAAACAGCAGAGATTTATTTCTCACAATTTCTGGGGGCTGGGAAGTACAAGATCAACATGTCAGTGCATCTGGTGTCTGGTAAAGACCCGTTTTTCTGGTTCATAGACAGCCATCTTTTCACTGCATCCTCACATGGCAGAAAGGAGAAAGAGCCTCTTGGGTCTCTTTTACAAGGGCACTAATCTCATTCATAAGTACTATGTCCTCAAGGCCTAATCACCTCTCAAAGGCTCCATCTCCAAATATTCTCACATTAGGGATTAGGTTTCAACATAGGAACTTTGGGGCAGGGAGATATAAAAGAATTAGCCCATAGAAGATATAGAGAGAAAGATGGCCCTGGAGAAAATAAATTTGATACCCTGATTCTAGTAGTTTATCTCTTATCTCTTGAGTTGACAAGAACTGTAAAGGAAATGATATTTTACCCTACTTGTAAGCTTACAATTTTGCCTTCCAGTTTCAAGGATGCTAAGTAGAAGACATGAAACTCTTGGTACAGAGAGAGAGAACTTTATTACTTCTACCCATAATAGTAGCCACAGTATCAAATTCTCTTGTCCCATTCCTTGAGTACCAGTTCTCACCTAATGATGTAAAGAGGACCAAATGACACCTGCACACACAGTCAGTTGCATTACAGAAGAGTA